>NW_027211717.1:457500-522500 GCF_022749685.1 Semicossyphus pulcher | reverse complement strand
CGTTTCATCAGGGTCTTACGTAAAAGGGGGGATTTGTGTTATTAAAGAAAAATAGCTGCACAGAGAATCACGATCAGATTTCACTGATCAATGAGCATTGAATCACTTTGTCTCCAGCTGATGTCTTCATGCGTCTGTCCACCAGTCAAAAGAAGAAGTGAATCAAACCGTGGTTCTCTCTGGACGACTTCTCAGGTGCTCAGTGTACTGATATGCAGGTGTACTAATCCAGCCCTCCTCCTGTCCCTGTTTCTCATGTCAGCTGCCGTGGGTCCTCCGTCCAAAGTGGACCTCTCTCCTGCAGGAAGTGACCTGGACGTCTTCATATCTCACCCTGTGAGCAGCACCAACACCTCCATGAAGGAACACCTGAAAGATCTGTACTACCGCATATTGTACTGGGAGCACTCTGGGGACACAGAGGTAGGGAACGCACCCTGCTGACGGACCATATCACCTTTGACATTTATCCTGACTTAAGCCCTCAGCCCTCAGCCTGTGGTCTCTTTCTGTAGCCGCTCTGTGACAAACAGGTACCTGTTTCTGTTCCTGTAGGAAGTCTGTTGTTATGAGGTGCAGATCCTGTTAACAAACACCTGTTACATCAGAACACACCTCAAAGTTTCTGCTTTTCACACTTCCTGTTTTCTCTACAGTCCGTAACAACACCACCCCCTCAGACTGCAGCAGAGCAAGTCCACAGCCCTCAGCGTCATGTGGAGAGTGTAAAGCTCAATGAGAGCAGACTCTTTTTAATATGTTGTGTGTTTTGGATGGGATCACGTGACCCTCTCGTCAGCTCTGGATTATTGTAGTCTGCTCTGCACTAACCTGTCTTCTCATCAGAGTAGTTTACAGACACACCTGCTTGCTGCTTTATAACACGGCAGCTGGCAGGAAGTCACTGCACCAGATAAGACCTGGTGTTCGTGTTCTCATGTGAGCTTCAGGCGCCTTGTCGCACAAACAGGAAACATTTCTGTGAGGCGTTTAGGGCACAAGTCACCAAATATAAACCCACAGACACCACAGCAACACAGACAGGTGCTCTGCTGACAGGACTGAGTGTAAGAAGGTCTGAGAGGTTTCACTGAAGAGAAGAGACAAACGGGAAGTGTGAACAACAATGTGTTCTTCCCCTGTAGATCTGGTTTGAAGAGGGAAGCTCTGCTGAGAACTTTGCTAGCATTAAAACCCTAAAAAACAAGCTAAGCTAACGTTAGCAGCAGCCCACAGCCCCACCTGACATCCTGTGTGCTGCAGAGCGTTAGAAACAATGATGTTTTACTTCAGATGTCTTTATTCAGATTAATCAGAATGCTCTGACACAGAAAGCACAGAGAGATATATGGCATGAAATGGAAGTTAAAAAAAAAGTCAAATATGTGCATTATACACCAAAAGATTAGAGATAAAGATTACATGCTGAGAAGTGGATCTATGGGGATTTAGATATAACTGCCAGAATAAAGTTAAATAAGAAATAAGAGTTACAATGCAAAGCAGTTATACACATAAGGGTTCTTTACAAATGAACAGTGTGGGCAGTTTTATGTCAACATATTGCACAGGTGAATTATTGCACAATCATCCAGCTTATATAAGAGTTCAGTTCAGTGCACAGTTTAAAGTGGTGTCTGTGTGTCAGGCACTCAGAGGGAGCAGTTATAGAGTCTGATGGCCACAGGCAGGAATGACTTCCTGTTGCGTTCTGTGGTGCATCATGGGAGTCTTTGACTGAACGTGCTCTGTGTTTAACCAGCACATCATGGAGCGGGTGGGAGACATTGTCCAAGATAACCTGTAACTTGGACAGCGTCCTCCCGTCTGACACCACTGTCACAGAGTCCAGCTCCGACCCCGCCTCGTCACCGGCCTTGTGGATCAGTTTGTTCAGTCTGTTGGCGTCAGCGACCCTCAGCCTGCTGACCCGGCACACAGCAGCAAACAGGATAGCAGTAGCCACCACAGATTCGTAGAACATCCTCAGCACCGTCCTGCAGATGTGAAAGGACCTCAGCCTCCGCAGGAAGTAGAGACGGCTCAGGTCCTTCTTGTAGACGGCGTCAGTGTTCTTGTCCCAGTCCAGTTTGTTATCCAAGAAAACCCCCAACTACTTACATTCCTCCACAGTGTCCACACTGACCCCCTGGATGGAAACAGGGGTCACCGGTGCCTTCATCAGTTCTTTTGTCTTTCCCAGCACAGTCCTGTAGTCAGCCTCCTCACCGCTGTTGATACATCCAGCTACAGCAGACCCTCACCTGAGGGTTTGGGGCTATAAGGAGGGGGAGGAGGGAGCGGTGGAGTAGCTGGTGGTTTAGAGTAGCTTTTATGGCAGTGTTGTAGCTCTGCTCCGTTGTTGTGTAAATATCCTGACATCAGTTCTTCTTCTCTGCTCTAAAACAGTAGCTATCGCTGTCTGCAACAATCTGAACACAGCACAACTTAATGGGAAAGTTTCTTTTAGAGGTTATAGATTTACCTTCATGCAGGTATCTCTCAGGTTAGTAGATTATTTGGTGCGTGGACAGGCTGATTCCTGACCCTGCTTTGCTGTTATCCAGGTGTACACTGGCATCAGGTATAACCCTGTGGTGTGTAAAGGCTGCAGACTCACATGCTCAGAGTCCTGTTTAGGGTTACGTCTGAGGCTTTAAACCCAGCACACACAGAGGGACAGCACGTGCACGAAGGTTCATAACTGAATGATCACACTGACAGCTGTAAAGAGACTTGCAGCCCTGTTAGAGCCTATTAGACTGTAACTTCAAAATGGCAGCAGGTAAAGGAGGCGCACAAGTTAGCTCAGGAATAAATGTTAAATCCTTTTTATTCTCAGGAAACCAGAGAGTTAAAATATAATGACAAGAGTCTGCCCCCTCCTGTTTGTGTGAGGGAAGCCCCTCTGCCCCCTCCTGTTTGTGTGAGGGAAGCCCCTCTGCCCCCTCCTGTTTGTGTGAGGGAAGCCCCTCTGTCCCCTCCTGTTTGTTCTGCACGCGCGCCTGTGCTGACAGTCCGTCTCTTTCAGAGGGTGAAGTCTCTGGACAGCAGCGTGACCGTGGTGACTCTGCCCAGCCTGAAGTCCTGGACCCGGTACTGTGTGAGCGTCCAGACCCGCTACGACTTCTACAACAAGAGCAGCAGCTTCACCGCCCCGCTCTGCATGCAGACTCAAGGTGACTCATTCACACCTGAAGAATACAGAGTGTACCCCACCCATACAGGTGTGATTATTCAGGTACATTTACAGATGTAGGTTTGTATGTGAACAGCTTCATGTCCCTGCAGTGCTCAGGTTACATCTGAATGCATGAAAGTCAAACACATTAATGAGATGTTTGTTTGTTTGAGATGAGAGCAGCTCAGGTGAAGAGGTTGACTCAGGACCTGTCCTGTACGCCGAGTGTCAGGAGGGAACCAGAGCCCAGTGACAGCTGTGATATAATTATCAGTGTGTGATGATGGAAGAACACAGTGAAACCTACAAGAAAGAAAGAAATGTAAACATCCAGAAATTCTACATAAATAAAACTTTAGTACTGCAGTAGACGCAGTAGACGCAATAGACGCAGTAGGTGTAGCAGGTGCAGTAGATGTAGCAGGTGCAGTAGATGTAGCAGGTGCAGTAGATGCAGTAGATGCAGTAGATGCAGTAGTCGGAAATGTATGTGGAAGGTGAACACCCCTCACAGGGAGGTGGAGGTGTTGATGTGCCCTACAGCGGTAAGAGGAGGCGTAGTTGTCCTCACACTGTCTCCACCTCTGCAAACAGTCTGTCACCATGATGCCCATGATGTGTGAGTGTGTGCAGGTGAGGACAGGTAAACCTGCAGCTCTCTGTGTCACAGGTGCCCTCCCGTGGTGGCAGATCTTCCTGTTCTTCCTGGCCTCTCTGGTGGTCTTCTTCCTGCTCGTGCTGTTCTCTCTCTGCGTCTTCTTCTGGTGCTGCAGGACCCTGAAGGCCACGCTGTACCCCTCCGTCCAGCTGCCGGCTCACTTCAAGGTACCGATGTGCACTGTCACAGTCAGATTACCTGTAGCTCGCCTGCAGACACACAGCTCACTGTCCTCTGTTTATGTCCCCTCCTCCCCCCTTGTCCCTCTGCAGTACCTCTGTGACTCCCCCAGCTCGGACGGCCCCCGCCTCCTCACCCCGGACTCAGAGTCAGAGCTGCTGTGTGAGAAGGTGACCGTCTGCCCCAAACCTCTGGTCCTGGAGCTCCAACCCCCCCCCTCTGAGGCCCTGCAGGGGCCCCCGGCCGACATCAGGTGAGCTTTACCATGAGTGATGTCATACATTACCTGCTTCAGTAGCACGCAGAACAGTGTAGGCTGTACAGACTGTACTGACAGGAAATGAGGATATCTAATAAAATGACATCACTAAAGTAAACACCTGTGGGTCTAAAGGGTTAAAAGCACGTTGACCTGTGCACATGTGTCTCTGATCGTATTTCACCTGTGGTGATGTCTGCAGACACAGCCGGCAGGACAGTGGCGGCAGCGGGGACTCAGGAGTTTACTCCACAGGGGGCAGCTCCTCCCTGAGACAGCCCCCCCACCCTCTGTCCCGTGGGGGGGGCGGAGTCTCCTGTCAAGACCCCTTGGACCTGGATCAGGTGAAGATGAGGGACATGACTCTGGGGAGCAGGAGTCAGCTGATCACTGACGAGGGCGTGGTGGACGTGAGCGTGTGAGGAGGAGGAGCAGCGAGCCAAACACAGGAGGAGCGACAGACTCTCACTGAGCTCGACTCACCTGCTGAGTGGACAGGCGCCAGATGCTTATGATGATCATGTGACCAACCAGGAAGTGCTGGTTGAGCATGTGCAGCCTCTGTCGTGATTGACAGCTGATGTGTGTAGCAGTGTGTATCAATAATGTGAGTCATATTGCTTTAAGTAGTTAGCATACGTAGCTGACAGCTGTTAGCATTACACAGGACATGAGCTTGTTTGATCTGGACTCCCTTTAACCTCAGTACTTCCTGTGTGGGCGGAGCCTCAGAGGTGTGTGTGTGTGTGTGTGTGTGTGTGTGTGTGTGTGTGTGTGTGTGTGTGTGTGTGTGTGTGTGAGTGTGAGTGTGAGTGTGAGTGTGTGTGTGTGTGTGTGAGTGTGTGTGTGTGTGTGTGTGTGTGTGAGAACCAGCAGCTCCAGCAGAGCTCCGTCATGATGTTATTTAACGAGACACGACCGATTGAAACGAATCTCGCTCTGTTATATCCGCTGACCTCACACGTCACTGAGCATACAACCACATACATGATGGAGACACCTGATGCAATGTTACCTGGCTTTTTTTTATTATCGTGTCATCATCTGAGATCAGTGAGTGGACAATCCTCCCTCACTCTGTCCCCCTCCCATACCTGTCTACCTGCAGGGTGTACACACACATGCTCTGCATAGAACCACACAGGCAGAGGCGTCCTCAGGTGCGTCTCTCCTGTATCTCATTGGCTGATCAGCTCTCTTCATGTTAAACAGTCTGTGGCTGTTTTAAAGCTTTAAAAGGTCCCGATGTCATTCGGAAGCCATCAATGAAACTGCGGCATTAATGACGTCCCTCGTGCCACGCAGCTCCATGCTGCGAAGAAACAGACAGACACAAAGAGGGGGCGTGGCCAGCAGCTGTGAGCAGAGGTACAGGTGTGTTGGGGGGGCTGAAGGGAAGCCAGGTGATCAGACTAAGTAGTGTGTGAAATGAGGAGTGAGAACAGACTCCAGCTTCACTCAGACGTCATTCAGTGATGACGACACTACTACTGCAGGGCTGCCACCGCCACCAGACTTCCTGCAGATTTTCAAATTAAAGTTACCTGACTGTTGATCAGTTCTCACTCTGACCATCAGAACGTGAAAATATAAGGACTAAACAGAGCTGAAATGTTCAGGCTGAATGATGTCCAACAGCTAACAGCTGCTCAGACTGAGGTCGTGTGTGTGTGTGTGTGTGTGTGTGTGTGTGTGTGTGTGTGTGTGTGTGTGTGTGTGTGTGTGTGCGCGCTTATGATTCTCATAGAATCTGTGATATTTTCATGAGGTTTAATTTGTATCAAAGCTGCTATCCTCATATCGCCGATGTGTTTTATTCTTTCATGCTTTATTTTGGCGGGAACAAACTGTCCCTTTACTTCTTCCTGTATGTTAACATTATTATTATTTATCCTCTGACTGCTCTCTGAACACATGAGGACACAGTGATGTGACGTCGGCTAAAGACTCCACAAGTTGCCTCCACATGTTCCCACGTTGCCTCCCCACGTTGCCTCCACATGTTCCCACGTTGCCTCCACATGTTCCCACGTTGCCTCCCCCATGTTGCCTCCACATGTTCCCACGTTGCCTCCACATGTTCCCACGTTGCCTCCCCATGTTGCCTCCACATGTTCCCACGTTGCGTTCCCACGTTGCCTCACTGTTTCTGTCACTTCAGATTTCACTGCTGCAGTCTGAAGCTCGTTTTAATCACAATCATACGAATAAATCATCTCTGACAATAAACTAGACTTCAGGGTGAGTGACTTTATACACGCACACACACGCACACACACACACACACACACACACAGATCCTGGATGTGCTCTAAGCTCAGTCTGAGCTGCAGGATCGAGTTTCTCTTCTGATTTGTGAAGTTTAAATGAAAATAAGTTTATTTCACACAAAGTAAAAACTGTAAACACTCGTGTGTCCTGGCGTCACGCAGCCTCTGCGTTTAGTAAGTGATTAATATAATATGCCCCCCCCCTCTTCTTACCTGTCTGCTTCAGGTAAAATGAACACTCCTTCATGTGAGGCGTCACATAATTATTTAGTATATAATATATTTTATATAGTTATATATAATTTTATTTATATAGCGCTTTAAGAAGGTACTCAGGCACTTTACATAAAAGAAAGAACAGAAGCAACAATAGCAAATACATGAAGAACATAGACAATGAAAAAGAAAACAATCAGAGTACAAGGCTTACAGTTAAATTAAATATGCATATAAAGGTCAGAAAAGGTTCAAAAGAAATAATCACAGATCATTGGTTAAGAGCAGATTTAAATAGATGGGCTCTGAGTGCAGTTTTAAAGGAAGGAAGTGAGGGAGCGGCTCTGAGGTGTTGGGGGAGAGAGTTCCAGAGGGAGGGGGCAGCAATGCAAAAGGCTCTGAGAAGGTGAGGGAGGGGCGAAGACGGGCCATGTTCTTCAGATGGAAGAAGGCAGTTTTGGTGATGGAGTTGATGTGATGGAACAGTGGAGCCATCAATACAAAGGGTGAAGTCGGGCAGAAAATGGCCAGTATGCATCGGACCAGTCTGCCTCGCCTACTGTATCCCACAATGCAAAGCGCTGGAACGTCACAGTGGCAGTTGCAATGATGGACAGCAGCAATATTCCAGCAGAAGGGGGCGCTATAGCTAAAGAAGCGGCGTTATTGTTTACTTCTGCATGTCGTAGCATACTGCGAAATTAATTTGAATTTAATCAGAATAACTGTGACGTAAAACTGAGTATGTCGTGCGTTCCCATCTCATAGTATGCAATTTCGTGTACGCGAGAAATGCCCGGATGTATACTAGATCGGCCCGGATGTTTGAGTATGAGACGGGAGCTCACTGGTTGTACTCAACTGCCCCAAAATGCATTGCGGCTATTCAGCTTCTACTCTACTGGAGATGGACCGGAGATCAGAGCGGACATACGTAAACGATTAAGTCACGTGATACGGAGAAGACGGCTCTGAGTGTGATGCCACCGGCATCCTAACAGTCAGGTTAGTAGGCAGTATGCAGTACATACTGTTTGAGTCTGTAGTAGGGAGTACGTTAGTATGCGGTTTCGGACACAGCCTGTGAAAAGCTCCTCTATACGACATACTACCGCGGAACGCAGTATCCGGTATGTAGCATGTAGCATATAGCATATAGCATATAGCATATAGCATGTAGCATGTAGCATATAGTATATAGTACGGCATTTCCAACACAGCCACTGAAAACCCCGAGTTAAGGCTCAACAGACCCGACTAACCCTCTGAGCTCACCCCTCTGTTTGTGCTCCAACTGTAAACAGGAAGCAGCTCTCTGCTCTCCTGAACTCTTTCAGCACAGTCTGATGGGAAATGCTGCCCCCTGCCATCAAAATGTATTCCTGACATGCTTCCTTCATCAATCAATCAATCAAATCAATCAAATTTTATTTGTATAGCGCCAAATCACAACCAGTTATCTCGAGACACTGTACAAAAAGAGCAGGTCTCAACATGAATCACCACGAGCGGCTCTGAGCAACATTCAGCACAGAGACAGAAAAACTTCCTCTAACAGGCAGAAACCTCGAGCAGAACCAGACTCATGTTTTACATCTGAAGAGACTGGACGGGTCGAGAGAGGGAGAGGGGGAGGAGCAGGATAGAGACAGGCAGACAGAGCAACAACAACAACAACAGATAATACATAGTTATGGTTACAGTGCCAATATTAGTGGTACACAAGTTACCATTATTATTTTCCCATTAACATTACTAACCACATATCTTCCCGGGAGTTCTTGTGCTCCCTTGTCTTGAAGGTTCCTGAGGATCGTTGCTGCAGACCACCTGCTGCTGTGGACCTGCTCGACTGCAACAACTACTAACATCAGCCTTCCCCATAGTATCATTATTGTTGCTGCTAATGCTAATAGTAGACCTGTTGACTTCAACTGTGGGTTAGGGTTAGGGTTAGGGAGGGAGAGGGAGAGGGAGAGGAGCTCGGTGTGTCAGATCCCCCCGGCAGTCTAAACCTATAACAGCATAACTCTGGGCTGGTCCCAGCCTGAGCCAGGCCTAACTATAAGCTTTATCACAGAGGAAAGTTTGAACTCTTAAAAGAAGAGAGGGTGTCTGCCTCCCGGACCCTGACTGGTAGATTGTTCCAGAGGAGGGGGGCCTGGTAATTGTCATAACCCGGCCCGTAAGGCCATGACAAACAACTTGGAGAGACAAGAGTTAACAAAACTAAATGAATTGATTTATTACAAAAAGAACGTAAGTTAATTAAGGAGTTTACAAACACTATGAGGTGTGAAAATCTGTATTATCAGTAGTGATTTATACTATGCAGGGGCCGTCACATAATTGAAGGCTCTACCTCCAACACTACTCTTAGAGACTTTAGGTACCACAAGCAGGCCTGCATCCTGGGAGCGCAATGTTCTAGAGGGGTAATATGGCACTATGAGCTCTTTAAGATATGATGGTGTCTGACCATTAAGAGCTTTGTAAGTAAGAAGAAGGATTTTAAATTCTATTCTAGATTTTACAGGAAGCCAGTGCAGAGAGGCTAATACAGGAGAGATGTGATCTCTCTTCCTAGTTCTTGTCAGCACACGTGCTGCAGCATTTTGTACCAGCTGCAGAGTTTTTAGTGACTTATTAGAGCAGCCTGATAGTAACGAGTTACAATAATCCAACCTGGAAGTAACGAATCCATGGACGAGTTTTTCTGCATCGTGTTGAGACAGGATGTGTCTGATGTTTGTTGTGAAGGTGAAAGAAGGCTGTCCTTGATATTTGTTTTATGTGGGAGATGAAGGACATATCCTGATCAAACAGAACTCCCAGATTCCTAACAGTAGTGCTGGATGCCAGGCTGATGCCATCTAGGGCAACTATATCATTAGATCATTCATGTCTCCCCCCCACATGTTGTTCATCTGTATCCAGAGTGTGCAGCAGAGATCGGCTGGTGGAGCTGCAGTATCAACGTCCCGCCCCTTCCTCTATCCGACACACTTGTGTCCTCGGCGTGTTGGAGCCCTCGGGTGTCCTCGGCGTGTTGGAGCCCTCGGGTGTCCTTGGCGTGTTGGAGCCCTCAGGTGGGCTCAGTCTGCAGCAGAACAGCTTCTTGTGTCGGTCTGAAGCAGATATTCACGCTGATGGAAAGTTCAATGACTGTAGTGTTAGTGTTAGTTACGTCTCCTCTCGCCGTTCCTCCTCTACTCTGCTACTCGGGAACAGAACGCTGCAGGAGGCCGTTTGTCCACAGAGCTGTCAATCGTGAGGCCACGCCCCCTTTTTATAGCATCAAATAACTCATTAAAAATAAACTTGTCAGAAAAATGAACACTTGCACATAAATCAGCAGGATAACAACTAAATATTTATTTATAAAACTATTTGACGTGTTCTTTGATTTTATAGTTTGATCTATGTTTCCCATGGATACACTGATGGACTCAGGTGACCATTTCACCTGCCTGTCAACTGTATAACCTGTAGAAGTCTACTAACATGCATGTTGGCAATAAAATCATCTATAATGCTAAAATAAGTGTTAACTGTAAAAAAAACAGATGATTTTAAGACGCTGAGTTTAATGTGATGTTTTTATTAAGTCAAATCAAACAAACAAATATAATCAGTACAGAGGAAATGGCCTCAGGCCCCGCCCCCTTTCAGTAAAGTCTATTATGATTGGATCTTTTTCTTCTTTACTTTCATCCATCTTTTCTACATTTTCCACTGAAACAACTTTTGTTGTTTTTCTGTGCAAAAGATAAATTATATTCATTTTTAAAAAATGTTCTTTTAAATCTAAAAACACATTTTTTTCGACACAAATTTGGCTCAAATTAAAAACAAATTTTAAAGTTTTGATGCTTTCAAATTAAAGTAGAAAATCCAAGAGTTGATCTTTATTTAGACACAAGATCATTACACATTAAGCACAATATCCTGAAGTCTTTATGGAGTCTGCAGCAGCTCCAGACCCATGTAGAGAGATCTATATAATATATACATAGATCTCTTTATAGATCTCTTTATATATATTATATAGATCTCTTTATATATATTACATAGATCTCTTTATATATATTATATAGATCTCTTTATATGTATTACATAGATCTCTTTATAGATCTCTTTATATATATTACATAGATCTCTTTATATATATAATATAGATTGCTTTATATATATTATATAGATCTCTTTATATATATAATATAGATTGCTTTATATATATTATATAGATCTCTTTATATATATAATATAGATCTCTTTAGATCTCTTTATATATATAATATAGATCTCTTTATATATATTATATAGATCTCTTTATATATATTACATAGATCTCTTTATATGTATAATATAGATTGCTTTATATATATTATATAGATCTCTTTATATATATAATATAGATTGCTTTATATATATTATATAGATCTCTTTATATATATAATATAGATCTCTTTAGATCTCTTTATATATATAATATAGATCTCTTTATATATATTATATAGATCTCTTTATATATATTACATAGATCTCTTTATATGTATAATATAGATTGCTTTATATATATTATATAGATCTCTTTATATATATATATTATATATTACATAGATCTCTTTATATATATTATATAGATCTGTTTATAGATCTCTTTATATATATTACATAGATCTCTTTATATATATAATATAGATCTCTTTATATATATTATATATATATTACATAGATCTCTTAGTATATATAATATAGATGTCTTTATATATATTACATAGATCTCTTTATAGATCTCTTTATATATACAATATAGATCTCTTTATATATATATATTATATAGATCTCTTTATAGATCTCTTTATATATATAATATAGATTTGTTTATAGATCTCTTTATATATATTACATAGATCTCTACAATATATTATATAGATCTCTTTATATATATTACATGGATCTCTTTATATATATTATATAGATCTCTATAGATCTCTTTATATATATTACATAGATCTCTTTATATATATTATATAGATCTCTATAGATCTCTTTATATATATTACATGGATCTCTTTATATATATTATATAGATCTCTATAGATCTCTTTATATATATTACATAGATCTCTTTATATATATTATATAGATCTCTATAGATCTCTTTATATATATTACATGGATCTCTTTTTGCAGCTTATGTTTCCACTGAGGGGCGTTTCAGGAAGTTGTAACTTCCCGGCCTCTTACCAGATTCAGAGGAAGTGTTGCGCTTAGGACTGTCAGACGGTTCATGTAAGATTATGTTTTGTCTTAGAATGAAGACAGAAGAGTCCGGACTCTGGTCACAGCCTGATCAATGAAGCGGTCACGATGATTTTCATGGTGCTGTTACTTCAGGCTGCACTATCAGGTAAGTAACGGTAACCTGTTAGCCCGAAACTAGCTAGCGTTAGCAACGTCCTGTGTGTTTCTGAAAAATGAAACTAGTCAACCTAAACTAAGCGAAGCTAAGCTAAACTTAGCTGGCACGCTGGACGCTAACTAGTCAAACAAAGCCTGCTCTCAATGGCTGCTTCTCATGTTTCTTAAATTGCATCCATGTTTCCTTCACTTGCGTCGTTCACTTGCGTCTTAGTCCCTCCCACCAGACATGCATGGAGAGACGCGAGGAAACCAAGCGAGGAGAGAGGAAACGAGGGAATGTTTTTTAAGAGACATGAGACGTCCTTTCCGATGAAGCGTCACGTGCTGCGACTTCCGTTTATGATGATCGCGTCAGCTGATCACCGCTGGATCAGCTGTCCGTCTGCTTTAACAGCTGTTTGTGTCTGCACACATGTGCTCTGTATTAATTCTAATAAAACACACAGTAACAGTGTTTCCTCTCTGTAACCTGTTACCTGTGTAACAAACACCTGCACATGAAGAACAGGCTGCAGTTCCTGCTGCAGAGCCAGACGGACATTTCTTACAGCACTGTGTCTTTATATTATTTGTTCATTATTTACATGTTTGATCACGGATCATCTGATCTGAGTTAATTATTTAATCAGCCCAAATACTGTCTGTTCATGAACTATGAACATTCTTGATTAGGCTCAAAGTTTCAGGATAAATAGAAATCAGGTCACGCTGATCAAACCCGACCTCACTGATGATCACACGTAGTGTTACCTGCTGACAGAGAGACTCTCCTGCTCCCTCTGAATTCATTCATTCATCTGTGATAAAAGTTAGCAGGGGAATAACTGATCATGACGAGAGGTATTTCTTTAGATTAAATATAATAGAAATTAATCTGTTTTTGCTGCTTTTGATTTTTAGACAACTTATTTCTACTCAGATGTTGACTCAGAAAACAAATCAAATCTGCAGTTATTCACTGCATTTTATATATTTTACGACAAGTTATGATCAGTATTTCGTTCTATTACTAGAAGTTACTTTATTATCTTAAATAACTTATTATCTTTAATTACTTTATCTTAAATAACTGTGGTCACAAACAGAAATGTGCTCCTGTGTGTCAAACATCCTCTTCCTCCTCCATCTCCTCCTCCTCCCCCTCTCCCTCCTCCTCTCCCTCCCCCTCTTCCTTCTCCTCCCCCTCTTCCTCCTTTGTCCCAGCTCGGTGTGAGGAGCCTCCTGCCCCCCCACAAAACGTCCATGTGGAGAACTGGCTGCTGACATGGAGCCCTCCACCCGACGACACAGACGTCACCTACACCGTCCACAGCAGGTGGGCTCTTTTATTTCATAATTTTGATTAATTTTATTATTTTTTAAAATTTCTATGGTTATCCCAAAATCTTGTTATTGAATCCAAAATGTTGCCGAGGTGTCACTCAAGTTCAGACTGGCCAATAGAGACGTGTCTGACATCGTTTAGTGAAGCCCCGCCCACCAGACTAAGCCCAAGCAGAAGCACAGCTTTGTGTTTGTAAAAAGACGTCTTTGATTAATCGATGTGGAGACGTCCGTGTTGATGGTTTTTGATGTGTGTGCAGTTTAAACCATCACAGTGATCATTATTGGTACTTCCTGTCTTCAGCTCTCATGGCAGCGCGTGGACAGACGTCCCCGCCTGCGAGCAAATGTCCTCCACTTCCTGTGATGTCGCTCTGACAGCAGCTAAGAGCAAGCACGGCTGTGTGATGCTACGAGTGCGAACAGAGAGACGCGGACTCACTTCGACACCGGTCCCCGCCTGCAGCACACATGGTGAGAGACTCACACCTGGCAGCAGTTTAGTTCATGTATGTATCTGTTGCAGAAACACAGAGCTGTTGCAGGTACAGACCTTTACAAACACCTGTGGTCCAGGTGAAAGCAGTCATTTTCTCAGAGTGTTGAACCAGAGGAGATCAGGGAGGTACACTACGGAGCAGGATCAGGTGTTACCAAGGCAACTTCAGGGTTAACTCTGAGTTTTCAGTACTACGAAGCTGGTTCACTTCTTACCGGGGTAGATCACCATGGTAACTTATGCTGAACACCTGACCTGCTCTGGAGATGCTGATGTTGGAGATAAGAGATCAACCTGAACTAAACACCTGCTGACCAATCGGGTCTCTTGATTCAGGAGCTCTGAGAGCAGATGATGAGAGAGAGCGGTCAAACACTTCCTGTTTACTGTCTGAGTTTATGAAATATATTGATGACAGATATTGATCGAGCTTCACTGATAAACATCTCCAGCAGAGCCTGATAAACACACTGAAGCCTGAAGGTCTTTGGTTCTTATCAGAACGTAAACATTCTTTAAACTGGGCTTTGATCTCGATGTGCTCCGTAGTTTGATACGTCTGAGAGAAGTCTCAATCAGTCCTTAACAAAAACACATCTGTGTAACGTATTAATCTGATGTAATGATGAATCTGATGACGGAGCAGTGATATTATTATATTTGCACATTTACAGTCTTGTTGCTGTTTGTCCTTCCTGCCTCCAGCAGCTGCAGCTGAGTGATTTGGATTCTGTGTAACTTCATCTCTTTCTAAAATTAGAGTTTCTCTGAGTCCGTGTTTAGATTGGTCATTTGCTGCAGACTCCGCCCCTTCATCTGAGCGCGCTCAGAGAAACCCTGGGTTGACTGATCGAGTTGAACCAGCGTCTTGTGAGCGCTCAGTGCGATCTCCTTTGTCAGGTTAATTGAAGCAGATCAGACAGACAGCAACACGAGGAGCAAACATGGAGCTCATGTCTTTCATATTTCTACAAAAAGAACCAGAACAGCAGACAGAAATGAGTCAGGGGGATGCTGACAGGTGGTCCATTCCTTGTCCTCCTGCAGGTGACTCCTGCTCTCCTCAGGTGAGCCTGTCGGCCAGGCCTGGCTCTCTCACCGTTCACCTGACTGATAACCACAGCCTGGCTCTGAAATACGCTGACCATGCTCAACACAGAGTTCACTACATCAGGGAGGGGGACACGCTGCAGGTGAGACAGCTGCTGCTCTGCTTATTCATCCACACCTGTCTCACTGTCTCTAACACCTGTTCATGTGACCTGCTGCTCTTCATCAGCACTTTGAAGACTCCTCCTCCTCCCTGACCCTCCGGCAGCTGCAGGAGGGGCAGCGGTACTGTACTCAGGTCCACTTCATCCTCCACAGTCAGGCTGTGGGCCCCCCCAGCTGCTCCCAGTGTGAGCTCATCCCTCAGACAGGTGAGGCAGGTAACTGATGAAGATGTGGCTGTCTCTCCTCCAGAAAAACTAACAGGGATGTTCGTTCTTTACATCATAGAGGGTATATAAGAAGTGGGCGTGGCCACAGTGATGTCACCTGTGGTTTGTGTTATGGAGGCTGTAGTGACCATATTTGAACGAGAGGGCGGAGCTGGAGAGGAGCGAGAGGTTAGCAACAGCAAGTGCTGCGCTAACGCTAGCATTAGCTTGTTTGTATGTATGTGTGGTGCATCTGTAATGCAAATATGATCAATTGGGATGCTAATTTTGGCTAGCTAACAACAGGCTTAAAACAACATCTAAACCCTCCCTTCTTCCTGGTCTGTGTGACTCTAAAGACTTGAAACTAGAGATTGAGACCATAAACTCATTAGGAACATGTTTACTGAGGGAATACATCAGGAGAATATTAGAGCCCGACCGATATGGGGCCGATGCCGATTCCGATATTAGGGAGTAAACAAATTCCGATATCGATATATCGGCCCATATATTCTCAAATGTTCAAAATGTATCTGAAATTAAAATATTAAAATTCAAAATCTGAAAAGTTATTGTCACATTTGCATGACATACAAAATTCAAATAAAATAGTGTTTCTGCAGCAGCTGAAATAGCACCAAAATAAAACATCAAATCAAACAGACGTGAGTTTAACACACAAACACACAAAAGGAGGAACAAAATGATGTTCTTGTTTCTCCCACCTTCACACAGTGCTGCTGAAGATACAAGTCACTAAACACAGACCAGCTCATCTGACAGACTGATGCTGTTAATAATAGTAATAAAGGCTTCATGATTTTCCATATTAAATATTCCCTCTTCATCAACATCATAATCCAGGAGAAGTGTGAGCTGGTGTCTGTATCTGCAGAGGATCTGCCCTCCGTCTGTGTTTCTATTCTTATTATTCTGCTCTGTTTGGGGCATTTGGGACGACCTATGGACTGTCTATCGCGGGGCAGAGGTCTGGAGCTCAGCCAACAGTCCGCAGGTCGGGACTCAATCAACACGTAGCATCACGGTGACATGGCTGTCTCTGTGCTCTGCTCTCTGTCTGTCTGTAGCACCGTAACATCGTAACTTTAACATCTTTATGAGACGTGAAAGGGACTTCACATAACGTCTTCATTTTCCGTTCTGTGAATGAGAACAGTCCGCGCGCGTGTCTCACTGCTGTAAGGAGCTGCAGGTGTGCTGAGGGCGGAGTAGACAGACGCACACACCTGGCAGCGCGACGATGGCTTATTAAAACAAAACCCTGTATCTTCCTGCGGGGTTGTACGGAGGTGTAGACGTGTAAGCTTGTTGTTTAGAGCGTAACCGCTGTAAAACTAGCAGACAACAGAGCTAATAAAGATCCTGTACCTTCGTTACTATCGAAGTGAGAGCCAGACTGTACACACGAGATCTCGTCTGCGCACTTTTGATGCGCAGAGGGTAGAAACAGCGGTGCTCTGAAAGCAAGCTTTCTTTCTTTGTTGTTCACAATGTTTCGCACTGTATGGGAAAGATAATGCTTCCCTTCCTGTCTCTGCTGCTCTGCTCAGCTGTGACGCGCACTCTGGCAGCGATAGGGACGTCCTCATTTCCCATCATGCCTGCTGCCTAGTGCTGACTGAGTAGTTTAAGTTGTTAAGTTTGTTATTTATGTTCCAAAATGCAAAAAAAATATGTTGTTAGTGTTTGTAATGTGTCTGTTTAGAATATATGTTCTGCATATGTTGCTAATTGTCATTTTTGAGCTGGTTTATAGTTTAACCATGAGTGAGGTGGCTGTTTCATTTCTTGACTTCAGCTGTATATTTCAAAAGTAACTTAAAGCTTGGCTCTCTTGCTGATTGAGTTTAGACTACGCCCCCTGTTTGTCAGGACGTGTAATAGCTTTTTTAACACAGCATTGCGAAAATGAAATTAATTTACACCCGGGGACACGAATAGCGATACTGATATATCTACGAAGAGCAAATGTCGGCCGGTAAAATTGACTTCCGGAGTTGCCCCCTGCTGGACATTAGAGACAATTCAGGTTAAAGACGCCTTTCAGACACAGAGGCTACGTCCACCTCTTATAAACAGTCAATGATATTAACACAACATGTAAATGTATCTAGCTGCTTATGTGTGTGTGTGTGTGTGTGTGTGTGTGTGTGTGTGTGTGTTTCCGTTTCCAGGTGATCAGGTAAATCCAGGTGTAATAGTGGCTGTGGTGTTCGCCCTGTTCCTTCTCTTCCCTCTGACCGCGTACATCTTTCTCTACCAGAGAAAGAGGATCAAACAGTGTCTGAGACCTCCGTATGAGATCTCAGAGGATGTGAGCACACACACACACACACACACACACACACACACCTACCTGTGAAACGTCTCTGAGTAAAGACTGGAACACGGTTTCTACAGGTCACGCGAGTTGGTTACTTCACATGTGTCTTAAAGGGACAGTGCGTGTATGTTTTAGAGTGTGGTTGTGTGAGGTACGGGTAAGGTACAGGTGAGGTATGAGGTACACGTGAGCTATAGGTGAGGTACAACTGAGCTACAGGTGAGGTACAGGTAAGGTATGAGCTACAGGTGAGGTACAGGTGAGCTATAGGTGAGGTACAGGTAAGGTACAGGTGAGCTATAGGTGAGGTACAGGGAAGGTATTAGCTATAGGTAAGGTACAGATGAGCTATAGGTGAGGTACAGGTAAGGTACAGGTGAGCTATAGGTGAGTTACAGGTGAGCTATAGGTGAGGTACAGGTAAGGTATGAGCTACAGGTAAGGTACAGATGAGCTATAGGTGAGGTACAGGTAAGGTACAGGTGAGCTATAGGTGAGGTACAGGTGAGCTATAGGTGAGGTACAGGTGAGCTATAGGTGAGGTACAGGTAAGGTATGAGGTACAGGTGAGGTTTAGGTGACGTACAGGTGTCCCAACTACCATGATTTCTATCAGCTCGATTGTCTGTAGGATGTATCCTGACCGTTGATGACCTCACACAGCCCCACTTCAAAATGACAAACTGTCCCTTTAATTAGCCTACAGCTAGCACAATTAGCCTAGCCTGAGCCGCAGCACGTTCTATATTAACCTGTGTCAGACATATACATGTAGATGCCGCCTTGGCCGCTGTCCACAGGAGCAATAAGTCAACGCGGCCACCATCTTGGAGAGGGGAGCCCCCGACGAGTGTAGTCTCGTCTGTCTATGACGGCAGGAGGTTTTTTCACAATTAAAATGTTCATAACTCGCTGAACTGTGAATCGATTTTCAAGGTTCAAGGTTTTCATACCACAGTGCTTTATCTTATAGTCTGGAGATCTTAGATAGAGAATCACAGTAACATTCCTATTATAACGGCTGTTTAAAATACACTTGACCAACGTAATTATTTTTTTCTTCTCAAACCATAAAAAATAGTTACGATGATGTCATTTTGTTTACAAATTCTAGAATAGATGCTTATTTAAGTCACAATAATACCCTTCATACAGTGTAGTATAGCAGGGCTGTGCGAAGTGTAACAGTTACACAAACTGATCAAATCAACTTTTATTTGTATCGCGCCAAATCATAAGCAAAGTTATCTCGAGACACTTTACAAAAAGACTAGACCGACTCTTTGTGGATGAACACATGTTGAACAACTATGAATAACCACAGCAGTAATTAATGACATGTTGTCACTTACAGGTAAACTTATTCCAGCATGCTTTGTTTACATATAGATTATTATATTAATTAATTATATTGTAATATATATTTTATATATGATATAATGTATATATAATACAAAAATACATATATAGTTATAGACTAATTATATTATACTGTATATGTGTGTGTATATATTTATATAATATATATATATATAATAATTTGCTTTCAAAAATGTGGAAGTGTTTGCCTTCAGAACAGCAAAGGGTAGTAAGACCAAATATTGATTTAGATTTTTCTTTTGTTCGCTCACTGATCATTTTGTAAATTGATAAAAATTAACTATTATTTATATTTTTTAAAGCATTCTTAGTTTACAGCATTTTTTCACAACTGCCTAAAACGTTTGCACTGTACTGTGTATATATATATATATATATATATATATATATATATATACATATATATATAATGTAATGATGTGGTATGATATATACCAATAGGCCTATTATAATATAATAATAATAATATACAACATATATAATAACACATACAAAAAAAGTCCTATATTACATTAAAAACATTCGTAATAGTACAACATTGCAAAACAGCTTCTCTTCTGTGAAACGCTCTTCCTTGTTGCTGTTGGCATGGGATCAGTCAGCAGAGCACCCCTCTCCAAGATGGCGGCGACGTAGACAAATCTCCCAGAAGAGGCATCTATGTGTATATATCTATGAACCTGTGTGTGATGATGTCATTCCAACTTCCTGTGCAGCTTTGTTTAAATAACGATGGCCCTTATCTGCCTCCTCTAGTTCTCCCTCCAGCGTCACATCCCCATATCCACCTGCAGCCCCCCCCCTGAGGAGCGCTATGATGTAATTTCCTGTGTCATCCTAGAGGAGCGGAGAGAGAGTTGAACTACACCTGCCGTTGGTGCCTTGTCATCATGCTGTCTCACCTGAGGAGTGAAACAGAACAGACTGTGGCTCTAAGAGAGCTCTGAGTGAATCTGCGGCACACCATGTTTCACATGTCTGCAGACGCAGACAGCACAGTGTGTAGAACAAACACTGAGGAGGAGAGCTTTGTGAAGGTGACACCTGTTCTATTGTTATATTCCTAAGTACTGTCCTGTGTTTGAGGTTATTTTAATGCTGCATTCATCTTTTTCATAAACTCTTTTGTTCTCCTGCATGTGATTAATTCTTCTTGTACTGCACTTGTATTTTCTGTTACACTTATGTCTGTACTTTATATTAGCGGTCGACCGATTGATCGTTTTGGCCGATTGATCGGCACGATAGGACTTATTACAAACTATCCTGGCCAGCAGATCTGGGCGATAGTGGCCGATGGCTGTGCAGCCTCAGGCGGGGACGCACATCACGTGTATCACCTTTTGCAGGGAGTCTCCATACACAACATACAGGTAAAGTGTACCTGGGATAATTTATACTTAAACCAAAGTTAACTTTATAACACAGCTTTATCTACAAATTCTGATCATGATAAGGTTGTTAGTTATAGTATTGCATTATTAATGAATTAGATTCTCTGTAGCTCAGCTAGCTCGCTTTAATTTGGCTAGCAGTGAGTGCAAGCCTAGCACAGCTAATGGGCTCATATGTGATCATTTGAGGGGCACTTTTTCTGAAAATGTGTGTGTGTGAAAACTCCTGAGGATGTTCTTGCCACTCGTACATTGAGACCGTGATTGAGGTGGGTGGGGGCTAGACCTCTGCTGACAAGTGGTACAAGATTCATATTATTTCTGACCCGTTCTCAGTTTATTTCTCCCCACAAAAGTTATCTCTGGAATATAACGCAACAATATCAAGCCAATAAATCATTTAACTGTCCCTTTTTAACAATTTGGCGTTCTCTCCCCTAAATAATCAAACCGCGTAACGTCAACTGTCCTTTCATGAAATTAAATCCCACTTTTTATGATCCTCCTCGAACCGGTAATGTCTGTGAAGGTTCTCAGTCATCCAGGTCATGGTGAACAACTGGACTTGGCTGAAGTTCTTGAAGACATTTCGCCTCTCATCCAAAAGGCTTCTACAGTTTTGATACTGATACTAACAATTACTCCAGTAATCTGATGGTTTGTAAGGGTGGTATTTAAAAATGTAACATGATGAGCAACAGAAGTAATTCTGACCTGACAGACGCCACAGAAGAGCCATCGCCATGTCAACAAATCCAACATATCTCCCAACGATGTAATCCAGCACTTCAGGACACTCTAACCGTAACCCTCTCTCAAATCCACTCAGTGATTTTATGGTGGTTCAGTTTGTTTGTTGACTTTGACTTTCCTCTGTGTGTGAATGTGCAGTAGAAATAAAGCTGCGTTGTCTTTATAACCATCGGGTAAACGACTGTTTTTCTCAAATGTAGCTGTAAGAAAACTTATTTTGCTTTAGTGTATTTTTAAACTGTTGGATTCTTGGATTCTTTTCTCCCCATTCAACCACAAAATTACCAAAATCCTTTCCAGTAAAACCTTTTCTTTATTTTTCAGTTTTTTTCAGCTCTTCACAGTTCAGACAAATAAAAACAAAGATGGTAGGACACCTCAAATCTCACTACCTCACACCTGTATGCAGGTCAAAGCTTTGTGGAACAAGATTAAAAAAGGTTGTTTCACGTGACTACATGTGAAAGCATGGACGGTAAAATCGTCCTTTTAATACTGAAACTACGTCGACAGCTTCACTACGCTCATTCTTAAATACTTAAAATGTCTAAATACCAGAGTTCATCTCAAGTTACAAGTTCTGTAGAAACAAAGGCTAAAAGAGGACAAAATAGACAGGTGAATCAGACAGGTGAGCCTGAGACAGAGTGACAGAGACTCACCTGGGGACAGGAAACACACACCTGTCCTCTTAAACACATAATAATCCAGTGCAGGTGTTGAACAGTGTGCTGATTCCCTACAGAGACGTTACACTGTAAAACCTCAAAACACTGACCAATCTGATCACTCCAACTAAATTTACAAACAGGAAGTCCCTTTTTTTAAACAGGAAGTTCCTCATTAAAAAGACAAAGTGTTTAAAATTATTTTCTCATCAACAGCACAGAAACAATATGAACAGAAAGAAACGTTTTTTACAGCAGGAGACACATGAAGAGATCCAGTAAAAATACCCAAGACGTGTGTGTGTGTGTGTGTGTGTGTGTGTGTTGAAATACACCCTCTACCCCCATAGATCTTCAGTGCGGCCGAACTTGTAGATGAGCGTGCTGCAGAGAGAGGAGACAGAGAAATATATTACAGCATCAGGTGTGATCAGTACTACCTTTAACTTTCACCACGCCGACCATTTTCCTCTGATGTCACTCTCAGGCTGTTATCATGTTGAACTGCTGTGTTGACAGAATCTGTGACATTTGGACACATTAAGAGACATGTTCTTTAACTCATGAGCTAATGCTAGTCAACAGCTAACGTTAGCGTTCAACCACTACCAAGCTAACATTACTGTTTAATACAGTTACAAGTGCAAATTCCAAGATAAAGGGAATGTTAGCTAGCTACACTTAAAGTAAGCTAATGGTAATGTTAGCTAGCTACACTTAAAGTAAGCTAATGGTAATGTTAGCTAGCTAAACTTAAAGTAAGCTAATGGTAATGTTAGCTTGGAATTGGTTGAATGCTAACGTTGCTGTTGTCCTGATATCTCTCCAGAGTTTCACTGTTCTCTGTATTTTCCGATCAGTCGACGGCAGCGAAATAGAAAACAAAGCTTTGTTGGCTGATCTGTTCGGAGGACAGCCTGAACACAGAATGTATAACATTAAAACTACATTTGAAGTCAGAAGAAAATGGCCACCGTGTGAATATGTTGAATATATCCCACATACACAGGAGCAGGACAAATCGCTCCTCTAGCACTCCTGTGTTTTTGTGTATTTGTTGTTTCCTGGCTGACGAGCTGTTACCTTTCTGACTTTAAATTGGGGTCACACTGATATACAGCTGCTATTAAATCACCGGGGTCGAGCTACGATGCTATGCTCTCATCTGCATCCCGCAGAGGGTGCAGCCACATGCCACAGACCACAGGACCAGAGGCCTGAGAGTGTTCAACATGTCCGGCAAAACATTTGGTTATCTGGTTTCACTAAGCCTGACAAAAGTAAGAGTTCACACTGCGCTGATTATAAACCTGTTAAATAAACCAGAGCTCAGCTCAGGTTGAACTGACCTGAAGAAGATGAAGGCGTTCTGAAAGAAGACAGCAAGCCCGGGAGCCACTTCTTTCTCTACACATCAGAGATCATTGACAATCAGTGAACTCAGAAACTCAGACAGCAGACTGACAACATTCAGACAGACACATGACACAGGAGACTGAAGGTGTCAGAAGCATATAAGGATGGGTTTTTTTGTAGTTTCAAAACTTGTTTTAGCGTACTTGTGCATACTTGTGTGTACTTGTACGTACATGTGTGTACTCTTGTGTACGCACTGTAAAAAGATGAAATGAGGAGCTCAGGTCTGGTTTAGAAAAAGCCATGGACTGTATCGTACAAAGAGCTTCCTTCAGACCACTCAAAGCACTAATAGAAAATACAACAACAATAAAAAAAACTACAATCTGAGGAGAAAACTGAGCAACTAATAAAAATGAACCTCTGACCCCCCCCCCCAAAGATATCCATGCTGTCAGTCTGTGTGTATAACAGGACAACAAATGTGTTTGTATGGGAGAGACTTTCCAGCACTGTGTGCAGGTCATTGCAAAAAATCATATTTTAGCTGCTTAGCATTTCTTTTGTAGCCGAGGCATCAAAAGAGGAAATAATATCATGATTTTACAGCAGCATCACATCGAAGTTTAAACCTGAGGTGTGATGACAACCTGCTATCAACCTGTTAGATCATAATAATGCACATATACCAAAGAGGCTGAGCTAAGCTAGCTCTGACCTCTGTTAGCTAAACTAAGCTGAGCTAACTTTGACGTCTGTTAGCTAGATGAAGTTTGGAAGTGTTGGCAGGGCAGCAGGGACAGACGGAGAATAAGAGACTCACTGGGCACCACGTATCCTGCAAACAGGATCCAGATGGAGGCGATGAGCGATCCGAACATCATCATGAAGCCGACAAACAGCCAGAGACGAGCTCCTGTGAGGACACAGACAGCATCAGTTCTCTAAGAGCCGCAGCATTGTGTGTGGAGAACAGGCTGCTTTATAATACAAAATATATAATTCATCATATAAAACACTGGATCGACATGCAGGCAGCCATGGAGCTCACTGTGCCACACAAAGTCTTATACATAAGATCCAAACACACACACACACACACACACACCTGTCCTGCCCAGGCAGCCCTCTCCATACGTGTCTCCTCTCACCTGGCCGTTAGACACGGCATTGATCCTGAAAACAAACACACAGTCAGCAGGTACACACAGCAGGAACACACACATAGAGGCTCTTTAAGTCTTCACTGCATTATTACTTTTTAAAACCTGATGACTTTGTGACTGTTTGACTTTGTGAAGCACTTTGTAACTCACAACTCTATGAATAAAAGATATATTAACATGTATTACGGTGCAGATATACACTCACATGAAGAAAGCTATAGTGGAGAAGACGCCGCAGGTGTGGAAGGCGTGGTTCATCTGCTCCTGTACAGGATAGGTCACCGCTGCGTCGATCATGATCCACCAGCCTGTGAAGAACTGAGAACACAACACAGAGGAACGCTTTGATGATCCGGACACACCAGAGGACATGAACACACCAGAGGACATGAACACACGAGAGGACATGAACACACGAGAGGACATGAACACACCAGAGGACATGAACACACGAGAGTACATGAAAACACGAGAGGACATGAAAACACGAGAGGACATGAACACACGAGAGGACATGAACACACGAGAGGACATGAAAACACGAGAGTACATGAACACACGAGAGTACATGAACACACGAGAGGACATGAACACACGAGAGGACATGAACACACGAGAGGACATGAACACACGAGAGGACATGAAAACACGAGAGGACATGAACACACGAGAGTACATGAAAACACGAGAGGACATGAACACATGAGAGTACATGAACACACGAGAGGACATGAAAACACGAGAGGACATGAACACACGAGAGGACATGAACACACGAGAGTACATGAACACACGAGAGGACATGAACACACGAGAGTACATGAAAACACGAGAGGACATGAAAACACGAGAGGACATGAACACACGAGAGGACATGAACACACGAGAGTACATGAAAACACGAGAGGACATGAAAACACGAGAGGACATGAAAACATGAGAGTACATGAACACATGAGAGTACATGAACACACGAGAGGACATGAAAACACGAGAGGACATGAAAACACGAGAGGACATGAAAACAGGAGAGTACATGAACACATGAGAGTACATGAACACACGAGAGGACATGAAAACACGAGAGGACATGAAAACATGAGAGGACATGAAAACATGAGAGTACATGAACACACGAGAGTACATGAAAACACGAGAGGACATGAAAACACGAGAGGACATGAAAACACGAGAGGACATGAACACACGAGAGGACATGAACACACGAGAGGACATGAACACACGAGAGGACATGAAAACACGAGAGGACATGAACACACGAGAGGACATGAACACACGAGAGTACATGAAAACACGAGAGGACATGAAAACACGAGAGGACATGAACACACGAGAGGACATGAAAACACGAGAGGACATGAACACACGAGAGTACATGAAAACATGAGAGGACATGAACACACGAGAGTACATGAAAACATGAGAGTACATGAACACATGAGAGTACATGAACACACAAGAGTACATGAACACACAAGAGGACATGAAAACACGAGAGGACATGAACACATGAGAGTACATGAAAACATGAGAGGACATGAACACACGAGAGTACATGAACACATGAGAGTACATGAACACACAAGAGTACATGAATGAACACACGAGAGTATGAACACATGAGAGTATGAACACATGAGAGTACGTCAACACATGAGAGTACATGAACACACGAGAGTATGAACACATGAGAGTACATGAACACACGAGAGTACATGAACACACAAGAGTATGAAGACATGAGAGTATGAACACATGAGAGTACATGAACACACGAGAGTATGAACACATGAGAGTACATGAACACATGAGAGTAAATGAACACACGAGAGTATGAACACATGAGAGGACATGAACACACGAGAGTACATGAACACACGAGAGTATGAACACATGAGAGTACATGAACACACGAGAGTACATGAACACACGAGAGTATGAACACGAGAGTACATGAACACACAAGAGTACATGAATGAACACACGAGAGTATGAACACATGAGAGTACGTCAACACGAGAGTACATGAACACACGAGAGTATGAACACATGAGAGTACATGAACACACGAGAGTACATGAACACATGAGAGTATGAACACATGAGAGTACATGAACACACGAGAGTATGAACACATGAGAGTACATGAACACATGAGAGTAAATGAACACACGAGAGTATGAACACATGAGAGGACATGAACACACGAGAGTACATGAACACACGAGAGTATGAACACATGAGAGTACATGAACACACGAGAGTACATGAACACACGAGAGTATGAACACATGAGAGTACATGAACACACGAGAGTACATGAACACACAAGAGTATGAACACATGAGAGTACATGAACACACGAGAGGACATGAACACACGAGAGTATGAACACATGAGAGTACATGAACACACGAGAGTACATGAACACACGAGAGTATGAACACATGAGAGTACATGAACACACAAGAGTACATGAATGAACACACGAGAGTATGAAAACATGAGAGTACATGAACACACGAGAGTACATGAACACACGAGAGGACATGAAAACACGAGAGGACATGAAAACACGAGAGGACATGAACACACCAGAGGACATGAACACACGAGAGGACATGAAAACACGAGAGGACATGAAAACACGAGAGGACATGAACACACGAGAGGACATGAAAACACGAGAGGACATGAACACACGAGAGTACATGAAAACACGAGAGGACATGAACACACAAGAGGACATGAAAACACGAGAGGACATGAACACACGAGAGTACATGAAAACATGAGAGGACATGAACACACGAGAGTACATGAAAACATGAGAGTACATGAACACATGAGAGTACATGAACACACAAGAGTACATGAACACACAAGAGGACATGAAAACACGAGAGGACATGAACACATGAGAGTACATGAAAACATGAGAGGACATGAACACACGAGAGTACATGAACACATGAGAGTACATGAACACACAAGAGTACATGAATGAACACACGAGAGTATGAACACATGAGAGTATGAACACATGAGAGTACGTCAACACACGAGAGTACATGAACACACGAGAGTATGAACACATGAGAGTACATGAACACACGAGAGTACATGAACACACAAGAGTATGAAGACATGAGAGTATGAACACATGAGAGTACATGAACACATGAGAGTACATGAACACATGAGAGTAAATGAACACACGAGAGTATGAACACATGAGAGGACATGAACACACGAGAGTACATGAACACACGAGAGTATGAACACATGAGAGTACATGAACACACGAGAGTACATGAACACACGAGAGTATGAACACATGAGAGTACATGAACACACGAGAGTACATGAACACACAAGAGTATGAACACATGAGAGTACATGAACACACGAGAGTACATGAACACACGAGAGTATGAACACATGAGAGTACATGAACACACGAGAGTACATGAACACACGAGAGTATGAACACATGAGAGTACATGAACACACGAGAGTACATGAAAACATGAGAGGACATGAACACACGAGAGTACATGAAAACATGAGAGGACATGAACACACGAGAGTACATGAAAACATGAGAGTACATGAACACACGAGAGTACATGAACACACGAGAGTACATGAAAACATGAGAGGACATGAACACACGAGAGGACATGAACACACGAGAGTACATGAAAACATGAGAGGACATGAACACACGAGAGTACATGAACACACAAGAGTACATGAATGAACACACGAGAGGACATGAAAACACGAGAGTACATGAACACACGAGAGTACATGAAAACATGAGAGGACATGAACACACGAGAGGACATGAAAACACGAGAGTACATGAACACACGAGAGTACATGAAAACATGAGAGGACATGAACACACGAGAGGACATGAAAACACGAGAGTACATGAACACACGAGAGTACATGAACACACGAGAGTACATGAACACACGAGAGGACATGAAAACACGAGAGTACATG
This sequence comes from Semicossyphus pulcher, assembly GCF_022749685.1. NCBI lineage: Eukaryota > Metazoa > Chordata > Actinopteri > Labriformes > Labridae > Semicossyphus > Semicossyphus pulcher. The sequence continues at coordinate 493,964 of NW_027211717.1, read as the reverse complement.
AACACACGAGAGTACATGAAAACATGAGAGGACATGAACACACGAGAGGACATGAACACACGAGAGTACATGAAAACATGAGAGGACATGAACACACGAGAGTACATGAAAACATGAGAGTACATGAACACACGAGAGTACATGAACACACGAGAGTACATGAAAACATGAGAGGACATGAACACACGAGAGTACATGAACACACGAGAGTACATGAAAACATGAGAGGACATGAACACACGAGAGGACATGAACACACGAGAGGACATGAACACACGAGAGGACATGAACACACGAGAGTACATGAAAACATGAGAGGACATGAACACACGAGAGTACATGAACACACAAGAGTACATGAATGAACACACGAGAGGACATGAAAACACGAGAGTACATGAACACACGAGAGTACATGAAAACATGAGAGGACATGAACACACGAGAGGACATGAAAACACGAGAGTACATGAACACACGAGAGTACATGAAAACATGAGAGGACATGAACACACGAGAGGACATGAAAACACGAGAGTACATGAACACACGAGAGTACATGAACACACGAGAGTACATGAACACACGAGAGGACATGAAAACACGAGAGTACATGAACACACGAGAGTACATGAAAACATGAGAGGACATGAACACACGAGAGGACATGAACACACGAGAGTACATGAAAACATGAGAGGACATGAACACACGAGAGTACATGAAAACACGAGAGTACATGAACACACGAGAGTACATGAAAACATGAGAGGACATGAACACACGAGAGGACATGAAAACACGAGAGTACATGAACACACGAGAGTACATGAACACACGAGAGGACATGAAAACACGAGAGTACATGAACACACGAGAGTACATGAAAACATGAGAGGACATGAACACACGAGAGGACATGAACACACGAGAGTACATGAAAACATGAGAGGACATGAACACACGAGAGTACATGAAAACATGAGAGTACATGAACACATGAGAGTACATGAACACACGAGAGTATGAACACACGAGAGTACATGAACACACGAGAGTATGAACACACGAGAGTACATGAACACACGAGAGTATGAACACATGAGAGTACATGAACACACGAGAGTACATGAACAATCGAGAGTATGAACACATGAGAGTACATGAACACACGAGAGGACATGAACACACAAGAGTATGAACACACAAGAGTACATGAATGAACACACGAGAGTATGAACACATGAGAGGACATGAACACACGAGAGGACATGAACACACGAGAGTATGAACACACAAGAGTACATGAATGAACACACGAGAGTATGAAAACATGAGAGGACATGAACACACGAGAGTACATGAACACACGAGAGTACATGAACACACCAGAGTACATGAACACACCAGAGTACATGAACACACCAGAGGACATGAACACACCAGAGGACATGAACACACGAGAGTACATGAACACACCAGAGTACATGAACACACCAGAGGACATGAACACAACAGAGTACATGAACACATGAGAGGACATGAACACACGAGAGGACATGAACACACGAGAGTACATGAACACACGAGTGTACATGAACACACGAGAGTACATGAACACATGAGAGGACATGAACACACCAGAGTACATGAACACACCAGAGTACATGAACACACCAGAGGACATGAACACACCAGAGTACATGAACACACCAGAGTGCACGAACACATGAAAGTCCAGACTTGACAGGTGTTTACTAGTATTACAATCTGTAACGCAGCTTTATGTTTTAAAACGAGCGTGCAACAGCAGCTCGTCCATACAATAATCCCCGTCCTGTGTAACGTCTCTGGATATGTGGACAAAGTGTGTCTGTGTGCTCAGGTGGAACCTCGCACAGCCCTATACTGATTGTTCTCTCCCAGTTGGAGCCATTTTTGCTTTCTTATAATTAATATTGTGTGATCAAATGGTCTGAGATGTTTGAGAATTTTATTATTATTATTTTTTTGCATCACCATTAATTGCTGCCCCTTTAATATGCACCGTGGCCGCAATAAAGAAGCCGCCTACTTTATGTCCATATATAGAAGAGAGAAAGGAGGAGACAGGTAATGGCAGGTGAATGGTTAGATGGGGAGACGGAACAGTCTTTTGACCGCGAGCTCTTTTCCTATCTTTTTGTCTGAAGAAAGTTTTGATAATCCTTATGTTTATGCGCTGCAAGCTGACAAACAAATATGATTTTGACGCAACGTACCGAACTCCTGGTTTACTTTGAAACATCAGAGTGAGTCAGAAACCGCAGCTTCCCGACATGAACAGTGGCTATATTTTTGTTTAAAAGTCACTACACTCCCGGTTATAATAATAATGACAATATATTACTGACAGATCTTTTTTTACAGAAAAATACTTTTTTGATCACACAAAAGGTGGAATTGTCGTCATGATAACTGGAAACTCAGAGCCTGACAGCCCTTATAGTACTGCGCTGCAGCTCCCACCAACTGCTGGTGCTGTCAGCGCTGGCATTTGTGAATTAGGTGCTTTTTGCCACAAGGCTCATTTGCATAGAAAAGGAACAAATTTGCCCCAATTGTTTGCATAACATGACTCATTGAAATACGCGCAAACGGCTCCGCAGCTCACAGATGCTGTTTGCTCTGCAGCACACTTTGGGGTGCATTCAACCCTCTGCGTGTGCTCGGAGTGTGAGGAAGAGCCTTTTTATGTCATTTGCACAGGTTTAGCGGGAACAAAAGCCGTGAAATCGTTTAGTGAATTCCCCCCTTAGAGTCTTACCAAATATATGTACAAACAAAACAAAAACAGAGCATCATGGTGCTCACCTGCGTTGTACCTGAGTGTAAGGAGAGCAAGAGGTAGAGAGAAGCTGGAGTGAAATACCTGTTTCCAGTCAAGGACATTGATTGCTGCAGGCGATCAAAGGGGGCGGGTGTCCTAGATTGGGTTAGGATTAGGGTTAAGTGTAGTTTAGTGAGCTCCCTGTAGTTTAGTGTTTTACGTAGTCTGGCAGAGGTTTTCCAGAGAAGCGGATAACGTCCTCCAAAGGCACAGAGCAAAATTGCATTTTTGTTCGACCATTATGGCATTAGCTCCCTATAATAACATGACAGGACTGAGGCTGAAAATGGGCATTTCTGCCCTTTTAACAAAGCTGATGGCAGATTCTTTTATAGTTTGACTTCTATACTTGCCTCCTTCAGAAACAATATTCTATTTTACTGTTTTTAGGGTCACAATGACAAATAAAGTGGAATCATATGTTTCTGATTCTCTCTGTGGACGCACCAGAACTCCAGCCACGACAGAAGCCACGGCGTTCCTCCTCTCCCCCCAGTCGATGCACTCCCACTCCGGCCAGCGGAAGTTATCCAGGAACCCGGCCATCTGCGGTCCTCCTCTGTGTACCTGTCTGCGCTCAGGTGAACCAGTCCTCCTCCTGTCTCTGTACCTGTCTGAGCTCAGGTGAACCAGTCCTCCTCTGTCTGTACCTGTCTGCGCTCAGGTGAACCAGTCCTCCTGTCTCTGTACCTGTCTGAGCTCAGGTGAACCAGTCCTCCTCTGTCTGTACCTGTCTGCGCTCAGGTGAACCAGTCCTCCTGTCTCTGTACCTGTCTGAGCTCAGGTGAACCAGTCCTCCTCTGTCTGTACCTGTCTGCACTCAGGTGAACCAGTCCTCCTGTCTCTGTACCTGTCTGCGCTCAGGTGAACCAGTCCTCCTCTGTCTGTACCTGTCTGCACTCAGGTGAACCAGTCCTCCTGTCTCTGTACCTGTCTGCACTCAGGTGAACCAGTCCTCCTCCTGTCTCTGTACCTGTCTGCGCTCAGGTGAACCAGTCCTCCTCCTGTCTCTGTACCTGTCTGCGCTCAGGTGAACCAGTCCTCCTCTGTCTGTACCTGTCTGCACTCAGGTGAACCAGTCCTCCTCTGTCTCTATACCTGTCTGCACTCAGGTGAACCAGTCCTCCTCTTACTGTACCTGTCTGCGCTCAGGTGAACCAGTCCTCCTCCTGTCTCTGTACCTGTCTGCACTCAGGTGAACCAGTCCTCCTCTGTCTGTACCTGTCTGCGCTCAGGTGAACCAGTCCTCCTCCTGTCTCTGTACCTGTCTGCACTCAGGTGAACCAGTCCTCCTCTGTCTCTATACCTGTCTGCGCTCAGGTGAACCAGTCCTCCTCCTGTCTCTGTACCTGTCTGCGCTCAGGTGAACCAGTCCTCCTCTGTCTGTACCTGTCTGCGCTCAGGTGAACCAGTCCTCCTCTGTCTCTATACCTGTCTGCACTCAGGTGAACCAGTCCTCCTCCTGTCTCTGTACCTGTCTGCGCTCAGGTGAACCAGTCCTCCTCTGTCTGTACCTGTCTGCGCTCAGGTGAACCAGTCCTCCTCTGTCTCTATACCTGTCTGCGCTCAGGTGAACCAGTCCTCCTCCTGTCTCTGTACCTGTCTGCGCTCAGGTGAACCAGTCCTCCTCTGTCTGTACCTGTCTGCGCTCAGGTGAACCAGTCCTCCTCTGTCTGTACCTGTCTGCACTCAGGTGAACCAGTCCTCCTGTCTCTGTACCTGTCTGCACTCAGGTGAACCAGTCCTCCTCCTGTCTCTGTACCTGTCTGCACCTGTTGATGGGCACAGACTCCGGGCTGGGATCAGTGACTCTGCCTGGACTGCCTGTTAAAGACACACAGGTTACAGTCACGTCTGATACAGGTGATCTCTACACAGCTCCAGGTGAGTGACGGTGAAGCTCCTCAGACACGGACCTCATTGATTCATTTATTTTAATTATTAACGCTTTACGTTTCAATGGCTTCCAGGTCATGTGACCCAGTGACTTCAAATCACAACCAGAAATGAATACTTAAAATGTAAAACACGACACAGGTCTGCTTCTTTTTAAATTTCAATATTTTAAAGGAAATTTCATGTTTTATCTTACATAGCTTCAATGTCATGTGACCTAGCGTCTGCAAATTGATACCATACAGCTCCAGAAAGAATAAGAGACCTCTCCAAATGTTCCTTAAATCAGCGTCTCTCTCTACATGTCATGGCCGGCCCAATCCAAATCTGAACCCCATTAAAACCTCCTGAATGTGATCAAGAGGAAGATGGACGGTCACAAGCCATCGAACAAAGCCGAGCTGCTCCAAGAGAACAGCACTGTGACAGACTGGAGGAGAGCATGCAGAGAGGCATGAACGCTGTAATTAAAAACCAGGTTATTCACCAAACACTGATCTTTGAACTCTTCCTGTGGTAAAACGTTAATATCCTGTTGTTTAAACATGAACTTGTTTTCTTTGCATTATTTGAGGTCTGACAAACATCTTTTGGCTATATGTAAGATTTTACATGTATTCAAAAAAACAATATTCAAACAACCGCCAACAACAACAACAACAAAAAGTACACACAAGAATAAAAACAAAAAAACCTTTTATCTAGTGATCGACATCAGGGGGAAACTAGAGTCAACATCAGCAGGGCATGCGAATCATGGAGACCTTCGGTTGCTTTTGGGGATCAAAACAGACCCAGGACTGGCTTTCTTGCTACGCGCTGTAAGCTTGTTGCTCTGTAGTAAGGAAAACTTATTGTTGTCATAGAAACAAAACACGTGTGCAGCGTTTTTTCTCTCACTGCACAAGAGCTTCATCCCAGCTCTCACCAGCCGCCCCGCCCCGCCTGGCTAATGTTCGCTGATGCTTGTGATGATTTGCTGGTTCGCCGGCGTAATTTGCAGTTTGGTTACGAAGCACAATGCCTGAGTCATGCAGTGTATTTATGTTAGAGCTAGTTGGCTAACCTTAGCATGCTTGCTAACATTATGACTACCAAAATACTATCCGTGTGTGTATGTCGGTTATGTAGCTTGATAGATAACCAGCTAACATGAGATTAACTGAGGTATTATGACAAACAGTGTTGATTTTGAACAACATTTGGACTCTCAAATTTTTTGCCAAATACAGCTGAAGTCAAGAAATGAAACAGCCACCTCACTCATGGTTACAACTACAAACCAGCACAAAAATGACAATTAGCAACATATGCAGAACATATGTTCTAAACAGACACATTAAAAACACTAACAACATATTTTTTTTATATTTTTGAACATAAATAGCAAACTTAACAACTTAAACTAGTCAGCACTAGGCGGCAGGCATGATGAGAAATAAGGACTTCCCTATTGCTGCCAGAGTGCGCGTCACAGCATAGACTTTAAATAACGGACGTAGTCTCAGTGACGTCACCCATCGGTTTCTGAAGAAGCGTTTTGAAGCCTGAATTGCGCCGCCGCTGGGGGTCGCCATATTGGAAATGCCAGAGCCGGCTAATCCAGAGACGGGCAAAGAGGCGGAGCGCGACCGAGCTACAGCCTATGGCTGAGGACTATGGACCTGCCGCATGAATCAGCCAGCTACGGCTATGAAGCTAGGCTATATGCTCTTCAGCGTAGCTAGCGGTTATTAGCCATAGACTGTATAAATCATGAATGAGCTGGTTTGACTTTGCCAGGAAGAGATTCTGTGACTGACTGCAGGTGTTTAGTTATCAGACTAAAGAAGTAGCCGACTCGCTGCTCGCTCGCCCGGTGAGAGAGCGGCGAGCCGACACGTAACGGGAAACGTAAAAGAACCGGTCTCTTCATCACTACGGTCCGCTGTAATCTCTCCGGGGAAACGGCAACAACTCCTGACTCCTATTTACTGACCGACCATTAAATAAATAAACACTGCACAGGATAACAAGCAGCTAAAGGGAGCACAGTATACCTGCTACTTAGTGCTAAAAATATCACTCTCAGACTTCTTGCACAGCCATAAAGTTCCATAAATCCCACAGAGAGATTATTTGTCCAAACTTTGAATGAAGAAATCCCCAAAAGTCTCCAACAACACAAACAGGTGAAGTTAAGCTCAGTGTCTGTGTCTGTGTTGACGTCTAGCAGACAGCCAGCAGGATCCACCTGTCAATCAAGTGATCCGGCCCCTATGATTTAAGGCTTAATATAATTAAAACGGGTGTATTATAAAAAAATTCACCCCCGTACAGTTATCATGAACAATAAAATTAGCTCTTTATAACAAAACCGTTTTTTGTACCAGGCTGTAAACTGTTTTCTGGAGCCAGCCTCAAGTGGCCACTCGAGGAACTGCAGTTTTTTGCACTTCTGTACTGGCTTCATTTTTCAACACCGGAGGTTGCCGCTTGCGTCACAGCTGAGCAGGGCAGCACACACAGCGAAGGGAAGCATTAGGAAGCATTATCTTTCCCATAAAGAGCGAAACATTGTGAACTACAAACTCATGTTGAAATCACAGTACTCAGCCAAAGTACAGTCTGGCTCTCACTTCGATAGTAACGAAGGTACAGGATCTTTATTAGCTCTGTTGTCTGCTAGTTTTACAGCGGTTACGCTCTAAACAACAAGCTTACACATCTACTCCGCCCTCAGCACACCTGCAGCTCCTTACAGCAGTGAGACACGCGCGCAGACTGTTCTCATTCACAGAACGGAAAATGAAGACGTTATGTGAAGTCCCTTTCACGTCTCATAAAGATGTTAAAGTTACGATGTTACGGTGCTACAGACAGACAGAGAGCAGAGCACAGAGACAGCCATGTCACCGTGATGCTACGTGTTGATTGAGTCCCGACCTGCGGACTGTTGGCTGAGCTCCAGACCTCTGCCCCGCGATAGACAGTCCATAGGTCGTCCCAAATGCCCCAAACAGAGCAGAATAAGAATAGAAACACAGACGGAGGGCAGATCCTCTGCAGATACAGACACCTGCTCACACTTCTCCTGGATTATGATGTTGATGAAGAGGGAATATTTAATATGGAAAATCATGAAGCCTTTATTACTATTATTAACAACATCAGTCTGTCAGATGAGCTGGTCTGTGTTTAGTGACTTGTATCTTCAGCAGCACTGTGTGCAGGTGGGAGAAACAAGAACATCATTTTGTTCCTCCTTTTGTGTGTTTGTGTGTTAAACTCACGTCTGTTTGATTTGATGTTTTATTTTGGTGCCATTTCAGCTGCTGCAGAAACACTATTTTATTTGAATTTTGTATGTCATGCAAATGTGACAATAACTTTTCAGATTTTGAATATTAATATTTTAATTTCAGATACATTTTGAACATTTGAGAATATATGGGCCGATATATCGATATCGGAATTTGTTTACTCCCTAATATCGAAATCGGCCCCGAAAATCCAATATCGGTCAGGCTCTACTGATCATGCTCACTTTCGTGTGTCTTTGGCAAAAACCCGGATGCTCGTTTGTGTCCGCACAGCGCGTACAAGAAGGTTGACTGCAGTTCCCTCAATGGTCGACCATGTCGCTAGGAATGAGGATTTCTTAAAAGTAACATATAGACCCTTTAACCATTCGTCATTTTCTGCAGATAAAAGACCTGAATAAGAATAGTTGATCAGGAAGTAGTAAGACATGTTCTTTACAATAAAACTTAAGTTAATTTTACACAAACAAAAACCTATAAATAGCAGACGCAGAGAGAAACAGATGTTTGCAGTGGTCTCTTTAATTTTTCCGGAGCTGTATATTAATAATATACTTTACAACTCGGACACATCTCGTTATTATTTATAGGTTTTAAGTCAAATTAATCTGAGATATTAATTGTGGCACAATAAAACATGAATAAACTTGAGTTTACCATCTCAATTAATTTATATTTCCTGGGTAATAAGTGTGCCGAAATGAAAGAATAAATGCTAATCAACATATTTAGGTTTTCACCTCACGAGGACCTGCACGGAAGCACAAACACAGACTTTAATGTCTAAACTGACGTTTTACTTCATGGACAACTGCTCACCAGAACCCGGCTGACATCTCTACGAAGCTAGCTAACGTCGGTAACACAGTACAACTGCTAACTGTATGCTAAAGTTAGTGAACAGCAGAGACTGTGTTACACACAACTCCTTTCTATAACTATATTTATTCACACAGCGATCTGTCCGGGTCGAAGCTAACGTTATAGTACTGTAGGGAGCTAACGGTGGACGGTGGCTAACAGGACGTTAGCCGCTGAAGCGCGTCGAGGTGACTAATGGCTAGCTTATATGACTTATGACCGTCCTGAGATTAAACTAAATAACAGTAATCAGCTGAGTAATAATACATGATGAAATGTTTGTTTGTTGTAAAACAGTTCTCACCTTGTCAAGAGACTGAGATTGCTTTCAGTTTCCATTCAGAAGCTGCCATTGGTGCTTCTTCTTCTTCTTCTTCTTCTTCTTCTGACGCCTCCTCCTCCTCTATGGTTTATGGCGGTTGGCAAACAACGCAATAGCGCATTACCGCCACCAAGTGACCGTGTCTGCGAACAATATCTCATCTCATGTTATATTGAAATGTATTCTTAAAGTTTAAAATGAAGTCTGCACTCACCATCTTTGACGATGGGCAGACATTTCCACCACATACAAACAAGTTTAAAGTAGACAATCCCTGGGGGGGTCTCTCTGTCTCTCTGTCTGTCTGTCTCTCTCTGTCTCTCTCTCTGTCTGTCTGTCTCTCTCTCTCTCTGTCTGTCTGTCTCTCTCTCTCTCTCTCTCTGCCTGTCTGCAACTCAGAGGCAGGTCAGGTTTAGTGCTGGTGATCCAACTCTGATTCCCAGACAGACAGAATCATCTGACGCTCTGCAGAGAGAACACACACACAGAGTGTGACACACAAACATATACACAGTGTGACACACACACACACACACGCCGTGTGACACACACACTGACACTCACACACACACACACACCTCCGGCCTCCACCTCTCAGGGTCCGTCCTGTTAGTCCATCGTGTGTTCGCTGCAGAGGTCAGAGGTCAGCAGAGAGAATGAATGTCTGATCAGAAAGGAAGCGATCAGTCCGGATCAACACGCTGCTGATGGAGCTGTACTGAGTCATACATTCATGTGTTCCTGTTCACCTGTACAGGTGTTCATAGACCTGTTCTCTCTGTATGTCATTAAAGGAGCTTCCTCATGTGTTTCCTGGTTAGTGTTGAATTGAACCAGGTGAGCAGACGTTACCTGTTCTTGTGGCTCTGACTGCAGCCTGCTGAAGTGGGATGTAATAAAATGTATAAATTATAATAACCTGTAATCTAAAGATACGACAGACAGACAGATTTACAATATTCAGCCAGGGGAGGGCAGCTGGAGAGACCCCCCCCCCCCACAGGTAGGAGGGGCAGAAATGTTGGAGGGGCAGAGTCGGGAGTATTCCCTGTGTTAGATTATGCTACAACAAGCCGATAAGAATATATGAACTTTATTATTAAATTCTTCTTCCTCCAGTTTCCCTGATAAATCTGTGGTTGTACAAATCATAAAGAAGAAGCCATCACATGACATGGTGCAAACTACATACATATAAACACGTGTGTAAAAAACATGTTCCTTTAATATTAATGATGAATTAACACTTATGTTTCCATGTGGCATTTTCATTAAAGCAACACTATGAAACAGCTGCGAGAGTTCTCATCCCTTCAGCTCTCTCTCTCGCTCACCAGTAAAAAGCCGTCTGACACTCCAGCTCAATCTAAACATTCAGAGTTCATCGTCTGTTCATCGTCTGTTCGTCGCCTGTTCGTCGCCTGTTCGCCGCCTGTTCGTCGCCTGTTCACCGCCTGTTCGTCGTCTGCTCAGCGTCTGTTCAACATCTGCTCACCGCCTGTTCACCGCCTGTTCATCGTCTGCTCAGCGTCTGTTCAGCATCTGTTCACCGCCTGTTCAGCTTCTGTTCACCGCCTGCTCACCGTCTGTTCAGCATCTGTTCACCGCCTGTTCAGCATCTGTTCACCGCCTGCTCACCGCCTGTTCAGCTTCTGTTCACCGCCTGCTCACCGTCTGTTCAGCTTCTGTTCACCGCCTGCTCACCGTCTGTTCACCGTCTGTTCACCGCCTGTTCAGCGTCTGTTCAGCGTCTGTTCTGCCAGAAAGCCCTGTAACCCGCTCAATCTAAGTTACAAAGAACAGTCCATCAGAATGAAAGAGGCCTTTTACCAGTCATCAAAACTACTGTGAAGCCATCACAATAACCAGTTACATAATGTTGCTTTAATTGACCTGAGTAAAATAGGTAATTAATGATTAATTAGTAACCTGGTTGTTTTTTCTTCATACGACTCTGAACAATAAAAGAACTTAAAGAAACATGTTGACTGATGGTTTAAAGATGGCTGATGAGGAATGATTATAGGGTTATTACAGTGACAGGTGAGCTGAATTACAAAAAGATGCTACATATGGAAATATAAGATTTCCCAAAAAAACTAAACAGAATGTAAAACACTCAAAGACAAATGGAAGGATGAGTTAGGCACTGGTACTGAAGAACAGTACAGAACTGTTTGTCTCCACCACACTACAGAGAGCAGTGACTGTGCTCTTACAGGGCATGCCTACTTCTCTGCATCTCCACGCATCATAGAGTATATCCTACCAAAATAACTGTTGATATTCAAAAAGGTTGTGCAGATGCAGCAGGTGCAGTTCTTTTTCCTCTTTCATTCATCTGCCGGTTAAAAACCACAGCAGCATCATTTCTCACAGTTTCTACAGAAAAACGTAAAGATTACTCTCTCTGCTTCACACTGCCTACCACCTGCTGACTGTCCACCTGCTAACTGTCCACCTGCTGACTGTCCACCTGCTGACTGTCTACCTGCTAACTGTCCACCTGCTGACTGTCCACCTGCTGACTGTCCAGCTGCTAACTGTCCACCTGCTGACTGTCCACCTGCTGACTGTCCACCTGCTAACTGTCCACCTGCTGACTGTCCACCTGCTGACAGTCCACCTGCTAACTGTCCACCTGCTGACTGTCCACCTGCTGACTGTCCACCTGCTGACTGTCCAGCTGCTAACTGTCCACCTGCTGACTGTCCACCTGCTGACTGTCCACCTGCTAATTGTCCACCTGCTGACTGTCCACCTGCTGACTGTCCACCTGCTGACTGTCCACCTGCTGACTGTCCACCTGCTAATTGTCCACCTGCTGACTGTCCACCTGCTGACTGTCCACCTGCTGACTGTCCAGCTGCTAACTGTCCACCTGCTGACTGTCCACCTGCTGACTGTCCACCTGCTAATTGTCCACCTGCTGACTGTCCACCTGCTAACTGTCCACCTGCTAACTGTCCACCTGCTGACTGTCCACCTGCTGACTGTCCACCTGCTGACTGTCCACCTGCTGACTGTCCACCTGCTAATTGTCCACCTGCTGACTGTCCACCTGCTGACTGTCCACCTGCTAATTGTCCTACTGCTGACTGTCCACCTGCTAACTGTCCATCTGCTAACTGTCCACCTGCTGACTGTCCACCTGCTAATTGTCCACCTGCTGACTGTCCATCTGCTAACTGTCCACCTGCTGACTGTCCACCTGCTAACTGTCCATCTGCTGACTGTCCACCTGCTGACTGTCCACCTGCTAATTGTCCACCTGCTGACTGTCCACCTGCTAACTGTCCATCTGCTAACTGTACATCTGCTAACTGTCCACCTCCTGACTGTCCACCTGCTTATGTGGTGCCATTTTATATTCCTTATTTTGTTGCATGTTGTAGTCCTGCATCTAGTGGGTTCTGATAGTCCGTCATTGGATGTTTTACTCTGTTGTCTAGTTGGGCGATGTAGTCCTTTGTCTCGTAGGATGTTGTAGTCCTTTGTCTCATAGGATGATGTAGTTCTTCATCCCGTAGGATGATGTAGTCCTTAGTCCTGCAGGATGATTTAGTCCTTTGTCTCATAGGATGATGTAGTCCTTTGTCTTGCAGGACGATGTAGTCTTTTATCCCATAGGATGTTGTAGTCCCTTGTCTCGTAGGATGTTGTAGTCCTTCATCCCGTAGGATGATATAGTCCTTTGTCTAATAGGATGATGTAGTCCTTTGTCTTGTAGGATGATGTAGTCCTTTGTCCCGTAGGATGTTGTAGTCCTTCATCTCGTAGGATGTTGTAGTCCTTTGTCCCATAGGATGATGTAGTCCTTTGTCTAATAGGATGATTTAGTCCTTTGTCCTGTAGGATGATTTAGTCCTTTGTCCTGTAGGATGATTTAGTCCTTTGTCTAATAGGATGATTTAGTCCTTTGTCCTGTAGGATGATTTAGTCCTTTGTCCTGTAGGATGATGTAGTCCTTTGTCTAATAGGATGATGTAGTACTTTGTCTTGTAGGATGATGCAGTCCTTTGTCCCGTAGGATGATGTAGTCCTTAGTCTTGTAGGATGATGAAGTCCTTTGTCCCGTAGGATGTTGTAGTCCTTCATCTCGTAGGATGTTGTAGTCCTTTGTCTAATAGGATGATGTAGTCCTTTGTCCCATAGGATGATGTAGTCCTTTGTCCTGTAGGATGATGTAGTCCTTTGTCTAATAGGATGATGTAGTCCTTTGTCCTGTAGGATGATGTAGTTCTTTGTCCTGTAGGATGTTATAGTCCTCGGGTTAGATGTTGAGCCCCTTCAAGTTGCAGGATTTTGTAAAACTTGCTCTGGTCGGATGCAGTACTCCTTCATGTGTTCAGATGTAGTACTCCTTCATGTTATCTCTGACAGAGTTATAGAGGTGCAGCTCTGTCTGGTTGGGGGTCTCCATGCTCTGGCAGTGCTCCTTCTCCTGGATACCGTGGTTTCTCTTCTGGGTCCCCCACAGATACAGGAGGCGAGTCACCACGGCCGAGATGCAAGCCGTGATGAACACCACGGCTGTCACCACACCTGAGGAGCAGCAAAGACATCGGCAGAAACCAGATACAGTGAGAACTGTTTTATGACAAGTGTGGATAACCAAAGGTACCTCTAATGATATGGTGGCCAGGTTCACCTGGAGAATCCGGGGTGTGATTGGATAAACAGTAAGTGTGAAAACCTTACTCCTAACCTTTTCTGTAACATTGTGCCAGAAAGCTTGAAAGACAAAGCTTGGCCCTCGACTGCAGCATCCCTCGGGGAGGTTTTGGTAGTGAACGAACGTCTGCCTCTATTGTCAGTACATTTCTTGCGCCTCATTTTAAATGTTAGTTGGCCAGTCACAAAAAAGTCCAGCAGTTCCAACTGAAAGCCATGCCAATAATAAATGTCCCCTTTTCTAGGATTGGCACTGACATTGAAGGGCCCTTAGAAAGGTCTGACTCAGGTCATAAGTACATACTAGAGGAACAGTAAGATACTACTATTTTGTCTTGATGGGCATTCTCGAAAAACATTGACATACGATGGTTGTATATTTCTATCCCAGACCTGCATGGCTTGTTATGGATTAAAAGGATTAGAGTAAAGCTCTGTGCGAGAGAATAAGAGGACTTTCATTGAATCCTGTACAGTCATGTAGGCAAAGAGGACTTGTAAACAATCTGTTCACCTGGTGTTTATGCTTAATAAACAAGGTTATTTCAAGACAGTGTGATCATTTACATACAAAAAAGGGACTATAAGTACAATTTTCATCCCATGAAAATCCCCCAGTTTATTTTTTGACCGCCCGCAGCAAAGTTTAAACCGCCTGCTCCAGGCACAGTGCTTCACCAAGATACTAAACAAGTGCAGTTGAGAAAATGACCTCAGTATACTCCAGGAATTACACAACAGAGTAAAACATGCCTGCTATCACAGCCACGTCCCGCTGAGTATCTCCGCCCTGCTGCTCCTTCTCTTTATTGGCCGCTGCAGAATCATCTGTGGAGGCAGATCAGAGAAACTCAATATGACAGCAAAAACCCTGGGCCGCTCTCTGGTTTCCTCTGCATCATGAGGGGTCAGAGTTCACCCTACAAGTGTCAATGCTGTGAAAGGAGTCAGACCTTTCTATGACAACATACAGCTTTAGGTTCATTTTAGATGCTGCTTGTTGCTGCATTTAGCTGCATGTGTTACCTCTCAGGTTGTGGGAGATGGAGTCTGCCAGCACTCCACAGTTTGACTGGACCAGTGACCCCCGGATGGTGACCAATGAGCTCCCTCGATTCATCAGCGCTTCTTTCAGAGGAGCCACATGGTTAAACTGGACCGAGAAGAGGCAGCCAATGAAACCACTTGAACCCGCCAGAACCACCTCCTCATGGAAGTTCTCTCTCCCTGTAGGAATTGACAGATAAACAGATAAACAAACAGACTAAACAGATAAACAGATAAACAATCCGGGTCTGTTTCACAAAGCAGGTTCAACAAACTCTGAGTCTAACCCTGAACTCTGAGTTGAACTACTCTGAGATAGGAAACTCTGAGTTTTCGGTTCCAGAACAGCTGATCAGAGTTAGTTCAATCAACTCTGAGTAGGTTCAGCCGGAGCTAAGTGCGTGCACGCTGACTGTAAAAAGCCAGCATTAATGGAGCCCCGACACCACGATTCACCATGGCAACGGTACACAAAAAGAGGTCCTCCTACGTCACACCAGTGGAGCTCGAAATCCTCACGCGGACGTTCAGCGAATATCAGCATGTTTTTAGAAACATAAAGTAACACGGCTGCAGCTGCAAAAGAGAGAGAAGCGGCGTGGGAAGAAACTGCTGCTCGAGTAAATTTGCAAGTAAGTAAAATTTATATTAATTTAGGAGCAATCCAGCGGGAGGAAAAAACATACATGGAAGCAGTTAAAAATAAAACAGCAGAACATCATTGAAAGGTGCGGCTCAGGCAGAACAGGCTCATGGCTGAACCTCACTTTGATCATATTTTAAATATTAAACAGATTAAATATCATTCAGTGGCTGTTTGTTTTAATGTGCATCAGCTTTATCCCTAACATGATGCTGACTTCACATACATTATAATTCATGTACAATTCAACGTTTCTTCTTTTAATCTGTAACCGCTCAAACACACGCGTGAGACGGGCTGAATGAACGAGGAAGTGAATGAGGGTTTTATATTCTAGAGGGAGGAGACAGAGAGAAACTCTGAGTGTCCTGAAGAAAACCTGCTCCCGACCAGGTTAGGTTCACAGACTTGGTTACCATAGTAACCAACTCAGAGTTAAGTCAAGTTACCTCTCTTTCTGAAACGGCAAACCCGAGGTTTCCCTCATTTCAGGGTTAACAAACTCGGGGTTTTCACTAAACCTGCTTTCTGAAACGGGCCCCAGGTCTCCCTTGAAAAGGAGATTCTTAATCTCAGTGGGACTATCTGGTTAAATAAAGGTTAAATAAAAAATGAAAAAAAAATGAGGGTCAGCAAATACAATCTGAGAGGAGCATTTGTATTGAAAAAAGTAAAGACAAAAACAAACATTAAAAACCGTTGTCTGTCAGTCAGGGGGGTGAACCTGTGGAATACTTGTTCCGAAGACATCCAAACATGCAGTACACTTTGTCAGAACAATTCCATCATACAATACACTTTGGAAAATTTAAGTTAATGTAAGTATGTTAATGCCACAATGGCCCAAATCGAAAATACAAATTTATCTGCTTAGCGGCTGCATATCCTCGTTTTCGTGGTGATTATGATTTTGTAAGGTAAGAGGGGGAGGAGTTAACTAGCGTTAGCTTCTGCCCACACCCTTTCAGTTTATCACTAAAAACTTTTATTTTCTATCTTTGTATTTTGTTTTGTCTGTTGAAAATGAACCGCAATAAAATAAAATTCAATTGAAAAAAAAAAGAATAAACAAACATATAAACAGGCAGATAAACAAACATGTAAACAGACAGATAAACAAACATGTAAACAGACAGATAAACAAACATATAAACAAACATGTAAACAGACAGATAAACAAACATGTAAACAGACAGATAAACAAGTGTTGTGGCAAAAAAGTTCCACAAACTATCTTATCTGCAACTTAATTTCAATCTCCAATAGATAATAAAACCTCAAAAATAGTTAATAAACTTGGTCGAATAAGTCTTCAAACTGAGAAATAAAACTGTCAAAAATGATCTTAGAAAAGCAAAATCTGATGCAACAAAAATCTTTATTGATGACAGATAAACTGATACATCAATAAATCAATGAGTGTCATCCGGACGAGACTGCCCACGGGTCAGCCGCTCGGGTCTTATATACTCTCCGCCCCCCCCTCGCTGGGCTTCAGCTTCCCCCCACACCTGTTGGAGCTCCCCCTCGCTCTGGCTTTTTTCCATCAGCCGGTTTCCTCTCAGTTTTTGCCTGACCCATTTCCAACTTTTCTGCAGGCCTCTTCTTCACTCCGGCCAATTAGGCACGTTCATGCACTGTACAACAAAAAGGGAGGGGCTGGGGGGGGGACACCTGTTTTTCTTGGCCAGCTGCCAACCCTGCGCTTGCCTTTGATGCTGAGCCCAGCGAGTTTTTCAGCTTAGGATTCTATATTTAGAGTTTTAACACTTTAGATTATGAAAACTTATTATAAAACATTAGAATATAAAACCTTAACTATAAAACATTTGACTGTTAAACCTCAACTATAAAAAACTTGACTGTAAAACTTTAACTTTAAGACATTTGACTGTACAACTTTAACTTTAAGGCTTTAGACTATAGAAAAGTTAACTTTAAGACATTTTAACTATAAAACTTTAACTTTAAAGCATTAGACTATAGAAAAGTTAACTTTAAGACATTTTAACTATAAAACTTTAACTTTAAGGCATTAAAACATTTAATTTATAAATCTTATGGTTATATAACTTCAACTCTAAAACCTTTGATTATGAAGTTTCAACTAAAACATATCATTATAACACTTTTGATTATATATCATAAACTCTAAAACATTTAATTATAAAGTTTCAACTAAAACACATCATTATAAAACTTTTGATTATATAACTTCAACTTTAAAACATTTGATTATAAAGCTTCAAAAATGTTTCCAACATTCCCTCCTGTGGGACTGGAAAGTCACATACTAACAATTTTAAGTGATCATCGAGATGATTAATATCACTCATGACAAATGCATCCGACAGGCGAAAGTTTTTTCAACACAAGCATGTAAACAGACAGATAAACAAGCACATAAACAGGCAGATAAACAAACATATAAAAAGACAGATAAACAAACAAACACATAAACAGACAGATAAACAAACATGTAAACAGACAGATAAACAAACAAACACATAAACAGACAGATAAACAAACACATAAAAAGACAGATAAACAAACAAACACATAAACAGGCAGATAAACAAACATATAAAAAGACAGATAAACAAACAAACACATAAACAGACAGATAAACAAACACGTAAACAGACAGATAAACAAACAAACACATAAACAGACAGATAAACAAACACATAAAAAGACAGATAAACAAACAAACACATAAACAGGCAGATAAACAAACATGTAAACAGACAGATAAACAAACAAACACATAAACAGACAGATAAACAAACACATAAAAAGACAGATAAACAAACAAACACATAAACAGGCAGATAAACAAACATATAAAAAGACAGATAAACAAACAAACACATAAACAGACAGATAAACAAACACGTAAACAGACAGATAAACAAACAAACACATAAACAGACAGATAAACAAACACATAAAAAGACAGATAAACAAACAAACACATAAACAGACAGATAAACAAACATATAAACAGACAGATAAACAAACACATAAACAGACAGATAAACAAACAAACACATAAACAGACAGATAAACAAACATGTAAACAGACAGATAAACAAACATATAAACAGACAGATAAACAAACACATAAACAGACAGATAAACAAACAAACACATAAACAGACAGATAAACAAACACATAAACAGGCAGATAAACAAACAGATAAACAAACACATAAACAGACAGATAAACAAACAAACACATAAACAGGCAGATAAACAAACACATAAACAGGCAGATAAACAGATACATGACTTGAGGACTTACTGATGACTCTTCCCAGAGTCAGGGATCTGATAGAGATCAGCTCTGCTTCAGAGGACAGCCTGAACTTTGTGTGGACGTCCTGGTCAATCTGATGGAGCGAAAAGAATCAAAGAAACAGAAACTAAATTAAATCAGCAGCGCCACTTTCTGACACATAACAGACCACAATCGGCTTTAAGTGCTTCAGACCTTCACTGACGTGCTTATTCATCTCGATACAGATCAATAATCTAACGGGCTCTCTGCCTGTCCTCTCGGCTCACCTGTACGTACAGGTCTCTGCCCCCACGGTGGATTCTGATTTGATGGAGTCGTCCGTCTGCCAAGCTGCTGAGGACCGGACTGAACACCTCCGGGGTCCTGTGAGGCTGCAGGTGATACCAGATCTGCAGACTGCCTACATACAGAAACACACACAGACAGCATTAAACAGCATCAATGTCTTTCTTTTGAAGCCATTTTCTCTGTTTGTAGTTTGTCCCAGAAGAAGTGATGGTGGAGACTCTGAGCCAAAACAGCCCATAGTTCTGGAGCTGGAGCAGGAGCTGGAGCAGGAGCTGGAGCAGGAGCTGGAGCAGAGTGAGCAGGAGTTTTTAACACTATTTACAGTCATACACTCATTTACAGAGAGGAGGTTGGAAACGTACAGAAACATGAACTCAACAACGGCCACAGTTCATAGGTCTGATTTTAGATAGAAAGTCGTAGTTAAAGACTGATTTGATCAGTTGTAGATTTTCTCATGCATGGCGCTGTATTTCTTCAGTGTCAGTGCGGATCATCAGATGTGCGTACCGTTGGTGGTGAGGATGACCGCCATGTACTGCTGGCTGAAGGTGCAGACGGTCAGCAGCATGGCGGGGCTGCTGGAGGTGATGAAGCTGAAGGCGGCGTCCTCTCCGGCCCGGCTGCTCGTCTGGAAGCTTCTGTTCTGCATCACTGAGAAGGGCTCCTGAAAGAGGAGGCTGAGCGAGGACTCTCTGTCCAGTGACACCGACACCTCTGCAGAGACACACACACACACACACACACACACACACAGAACACAAAGCTTATATAACAGGAGAACCTTGGTTTTAACTCTTGATGTTTGGTAGTCTTAAGTCCTGCTGGCGCCCCCTACAGGTGGAAACGTTCACTATGCTCCACAACATGAGCTGAGTGAAACTCTGTGTCTGATCAGAGGTGGATGAAAAACACAGTTTCTCCTGAGGATGGTGTTTGTGGACAGATGTCCTGAGGATGAACCCCTTATATTTTACTGACCCTGTGACCTTTCCCCAGTCAGCTGACCGGGACACTTCCTGTGAGCAGTAGATATTCTTACTAAGAAACCAGGAAAAACAAATTCCTCTTTTTAAATGTGTTTGTTAATAAAAGAAAGCACAGCTTACCTGGTATCAAACTTAACTGAGGTGCTGGAGACCTTCTTCAAGGCATGAACAGGTAACCTTTTCATCCTTGAAGGTCTCTGACCGAAACCTTAAAATTAAATACGATTCTTGCACAGATTTGAGTGTGCGGATGCTTTTTCATTAAACGTGTTTGTTAAAAGATGTAAATTCATTAGTTTGTAACCTTGTTTGGACCTGATCAGATTTTTAAGAGAGTTTTTAGAAGTTGATGTCGGTTACAAAAAGAAGAGACTGAATCTGGGACCTCATGTTGAAAAGCCTTGGATTTGATCATGAATTCATTTGACGATGATTTGTTAACTTGTATAACAGAGATGAACAGATGAGTGTGTGTGACCTTCTCTACAGGTGGGGCCTCCGTACGCTGAGGTGGAGCAGTCGCAGGTGTAGCCGCTGCTCCTCTCGATGCACCTCCCTCTGTTGTGGCAGAGGCTGCTGGAGCCGCTGCAGTAGCCAGGACACCCCGAGCTCACCCCCGGCACCGTCCTGGCCCTATCCTCCAGGTCAAAGGTCATACCATTGATGTTCAGAGTCCGAATGCAGCCCAGGAAACCTCTCCGCTGGCTCGCTGATCCTCCTGAGAACCCATACAACAATGTTTACTATATGAAACGGGTTCTACCAACACATCATCATCAGAGCTCATACAGCGTTTAGACAGGTGGACTGAGGTGGAGCAGAAACACACGCATGTGCTTCTTTATTCTACAGAGAGTTTCATTTATTTCTGATAATGTGATGCTGCTGTGGTTCATAATCCTGTTTATATTCATAAAAACTTGAATAGCTTGTGCCTTCACTCTGTTTGCAACTGAACCTGGAGACTTTTTGTTGGTGACGTCGTTACGCTGTGTCGTTTACAGTTTAACACACAGAGAGCATAAGACTTCTGTTTAAATATATCTTATATAAAAAATCATAAGAGTTAGAAAATTACTAACCTGAACAGATTTTAGGGACATGAAGCTTTTAAAGAAACTCACAAAATGATGTCACAAAAAGCAGAAATAACTATGCAGTCTCTGTGTTTCAAAAACATGTCCCGACGCGTCCTGACACGTCTCTACATGTCTCGCCACGTCTCTACGCGTCCCGATGCCGTCTCGAAGCCGTCTCGACACGTCTCTACGCGTCCCGATGCCGTCTAGCCACGTCTCTACGCGTCCCGAAGCCGTCTCGCCACGTCTCTACGCGTCCCGATGCCGTCTCGCCACGTCTCTACGCGTCCCGAAGCCATCCTGAAGCCGTCTCGATGAGTTTCTACGAGTCCCGACACGTCTCTACGCGTCCGGACACGTCTCTACGCATCCCGACACATTTCTACACGTCTCTATTCGTCCCGAAACGTTTCTACGCGTCCCGAAGCCGTCTCGAAGCTGTCTCGACACGTCTCTAGGCGTCCCAATGCCGTCTCATCACGTCTCTACGCATCCCGAAGCCGTCCCGAAGCCGTCTCGACGAGTTTCTACACGTCTTTGTCATGTCTCGACACCTCTCTACGAGTCCCAACATGTCTCTACGCGTTCCGACACCTCTCTACGAGTCTCGACACCTCTCTACGAGTCCCGACACATTTCTACACGTCCCGAACACGTCTCTACTCGTCCCGTCACGTCACGTCCTGACACATCTCTACACATCCCGACACGTGACATACCTACAAACAGCTGGCCGTTGAGGCGGAGGCGTAGGTGTCCATCAGATGGAGCCTCCAGCAGGTGGAGGGGCAGCCAGTCCACCTGCAGCCACGCCTCCTTCACATTACGTTCCGCCCTCACCTGGTGCCACTGCTGGTCGTTCAGAGGGAGGGGGGACTTCACCGCCAGGACCACCGGACCGTTTCCAGTGTTAAAGGAGAAAGAGACCACAGAGGGAGCTGAGAGGACACACACACACACACACACACACACGCACACACACACACACACACACACACAAACACACACACAGAGATACAACCACAGTTTTGTTTATGCTCTGCAGGTGTATTGTCTCTCTAATGTCCAGCAGGTGGCGACTCCACTGGTTGTAAAAGCAGTTTGATCCTATAGAAGTCTATGAGAAAATGCTCCTCCTCCTCTCCTGATGTATTCCCTCAGTAAACATGTTCCTAATGAGTTTATGGTCTCAGTCTCTAGTTTCAAGTCTTCTTCAACACAGCATGATGCTCATTTAGTCACTGATGCTCCCATTGAGAGTCACACAGACCAGACAGAGGGGAGGGGTTAGGGCGGGGCTACCTGTGAGTGACAAGTTGCTTATACAGGATAAAGGTGTGACAATGTGTAACCATCCTCTCGTCCAAATATGGTCACTTCTGGCTGCAGAAAAACAAGATGGCGACGGCAAAAATGCTGAACTAGAGGCTTTAAACTGTAGTCCACAAACTATCCGGTGATGTCACTGTGGCCACGCCCACTTCTTATATTCAGTCTATTGTCTTATCTCCTCCCTCAGATAAAAATAGTGTGTTCATCAGTTGACTCACAGCTCAGCTCCAGTCTGATGAAGTCTTTGTGTCCCAGGTTCTCCAGAAAGACTCCTGAAGGAGCGCTGGTCCTGAAGAAGAAGGAGAAGTCGGAGGAGAGCTCGGCCTGCAGGGAGGGGAAGAGGAGCGAGGAGGACTCCTGGAAGAAGGACACCGCGTTCCAGATTGACTCTGAAGGACAGATCAGAGAAATGTACAGGAGCAGAAACCCTGACAGACGGCAGAGAGTTGGGAACAGCATCCTTTAACACATGTTCCTATTTATTCAGCACATTATCCCAGCAGAACAAAGGGAGAAAAAGCTGAGGGATAAAAGGTTTCACACTAGGTTCCTTTGTTTCCAGATATCACCACGAAAGTCTTAAATCTTCTCAAATCCTTTCAGGCTTATTTAAACACAAACACACAGATTTCTTTCCATGCAGGCCAAACCAGGCCAGACCAGACCAGGCCAAAAGACACTGCACTCAGAGGATTCAGATGAAAACTAATCCATGCACACTTTTCTGCTTACACATGATGTGGTCTGGATGGAAAAACAGTGAAATAAGAAAAATTCCTCCTCAAAACATCTGTATATATATATATATATATATATATATATATATATATATATATATACTGTATGTGGTTTTGTCTCAGATAATAAAAGAAGCTGAAAATGGAGCTTTAACACTGATTGATCACCTACTGTCTCCATAGCACCACAGAGGCCCGATGCTGTAGACGGCCTCTGAGTTTGTTCTGTTGGTGTCTCCGACCACGATGAGGCTCACTGGAAGGTGGTTTTTATAGGACAGGACTCCTGTGTCATTAGCCCTGACACACAAATAGAAAAGTACTGTTAACATCTCTGTATGCCTCCACCAACCAATCATGTTACAGTTTACATCCATCAGTGTTTTATGGTGGCCGATGAGGGCCAACACGCTGCAACAGCCAAAGAGATTTTCATCAGTAGAGTTAGAAACAAAGCTAATTCCAAAAAAACACATTTATTTATCTTGTTGGACCTATCCATCATCCCAGACCACATCCTGAGGGTCGACAAGTCTTGGTTTTTTAAAGACATGTTGCAGGGAAATAAAACATGCTTATAATCAATGTTACTCTCAATGTAAGCATTATGTACACGTCATCTGAAACATCATTTAAACGTGATGTTAACATCATGTTAATGTCATGTAAACGTCATGTAAATGTCATGTAAACGGCATTCAAACATGATGTAAACGTCATGTTAACGTCATGTAAACGTCATGTTAACGTCATGTTAACATCATGTAAAAGTCATGTAAACATGTAAATGTCAAGTCAACATGATGTATACATCATGTTGACATCATGTAAACATGTAAATGTCATGTTAACGTCATGTAAACATGATGTAAACATGATGTAAACGTCATGTAAACGTCATGTAAACATGATTTAAACATAATCTAAGCGTCATGTAAACGTCATATAAAGTCATGTAAACATGATGTCAACGTCATGTAAACATGTAAACGTCATGTTACCCTCATGTAACCGTCATGTAATCGTCATGTAAACATGATGTAAACGTCATGTAATCATGTAAATGTCAAGTAAACGTCATGTGAACGTCATGTAAATGTCATATAAACATGATGTAAACGTCATGTAAACATGTAAATGTCATGTGAACGTCATGTAAATGTCATATAAACATGATGTAAATGTCATGTAAACATGATGTATACATCATGTAAACGTCATATAAACATGGTGTAAACATAATCTAAGCGTCATGTAAACGTCATGTAAATGTCATATAAAAGTCTTCTAAACTTCATGTAAACATCATGTAAACATCATGTAGCCATTATGTAAACATGATGTAAATATCATGTAAACATCATGTAAACGTCATGAAAATGTCATATAAACATCATGTAAACATCATGTAAACATCATGTAAACGTCTTCTAAACTTTTGTAAACATCATGTAAACATGTAAATGTCATGTTAACGTCATGTAAACGCCAGGTAAACGCCAGGTAAACATCATGTAAACGTCATGTATGCGTCATGTAAATGACATGAAAACGTCAACAGTTTCACAGATCGCGATTCAATGACTTTTCTATCAACTTCCTGTTGACCTGTTATTTTATGTACCATGTGTCTGAGTCTGCGTCACAGTTGCAGAAGTAGTTCATGTCTATGCAGTTCTCCTCCAGGCTGCAGGAGCACTGCTGCACACCCGGCAGGAAGCCTCCCCAGTAGCTCCGCCTCGATCCACCCTGATCCACCCACCAGGAAAACGGGCGGCCGTCTGCAGAACACATGACGAGAAGAAGAAATGTGTGTGTGACTGTGTTCACACAAAAGAGATGCACCAACTGTACAGAAGAGATGAACTAATAACATAATGATACAACTTTACCTCTGGTGTTGAAGAGGCGGGACTTCCTGCAGTTGTAAACCACTTCCTGTTGGCAGTGCTCTGAGCCAGTGATGATGGCGTGCAGATGTTTTGAGGAGGAGCTGTAGTTTAACATCATAATGTGAGGATTCTGCAGAGATGAGCCCTGGACTCTGACTGGAGAGCTGACGCTATGACTCACCACCGTCCACACACGCTCCTCTAAACGCACACACACACACACACACACACACACATATTAATGTGTTAACATGTTAGCATGAACACACACACGCTCCTCTACTTAAAACAAGAATACAAAGAGTTGTGTATTGTATGTAGTGTGCAGTGTATTCTCACTGACATGATGAAGCTCAGCCTGTCGTGTTGTGAAGACAGGAAGTGAACAGAATGACTGCACCGTTTAGTGTCACACTGCTGATCGATGCAGAGATCTGTCACAGACTCGACTCTGAGCTCCGGTCCCAGAGGAGCCAGAGAGACTGAAGGTGATCACATGGACTGAACTCACCTGTCATGTTGCAGTAGACCGGGGCGGGCCCCAGGGGGCCACTCCCATCCGGATCAATAGAGTAGAAACCGGAGGAGCTGCCAGTCAGCCTGTAGGCCTCGCAGGACGGCTCGTAGATGGCTGCAGGGAGACTTTTGTTTAGATGTCACTCTTTAATCATCCTCTTAATAAGCTGCAGATCTGTGGTTCCTGCAAAGCCTTTGAAAACTCTCAAATGTTTCTGTTTCATTTAAGCATCAATCAATCTTAAAGTCCGAAAAAATCTTTATTAATTATTACTGAGCAGCAAAACCTGATCTGAGCTGTTTGAGAAAACCTCAGTGTCTGTCAGATTCTACAATAAATGATACTAAATCATGACTGAATAACCCTACTATCTGAAACACTACAAACAAGATGAACTAAAATAAAAAGAATGAAGAGAAATAAAGACTAGAGAGTAAGATAAAGATGATGGGGTAAAATGAAGAAGATGAAGAGAAATAAAGAAGAAGATGTTAGATAAGGTGAAGTGAAATAAAGTGTGACACAGGGACTCACAGTTGTGGCAGACGGCTCCGGAGTAACCAGTCCCTGAACAGTCGCAGGAGAAAGAGCTCCAGGTCTGCAGACATCGACCTCCGTGTTCACACAGGTTAGGAAGACACCTGCAGCGGAGGGCAACACAGGACCACACTTTCATCAACTTCACCTGTCTATTCCATGTTTTTCATATTTATGGCTCTAAATGTCTCACAGATAACACAATCCTTGATGGGTCAAAGGTCGTCCACTAAAAGTTCTTGTTGTTTCCACTGACAGGCTCAGATTGTTATTCTAACTGGTGACAACATGACAGAAAGGATCCCTACAGAGATAGACCTTTTTGTTACAGAGGAAGATGATTGTTTTAACCACACACAGACGTTACATCGCTCTCTGCAAACACACCAGACTCCATTCAGAAAAACAGTGAGTTTAGCTCACAGGACACAGGAGCTGCTGCTCTGCTGCTGCCTCCATGTTTTTGTGTCTGTTTGCGTTGATTTAAGTTTCAGATTTGAAACATGTCCTTACAAAATGTGTCAGTCTTGGTTTAATTACGTGAGAAGTAAAAAGTTTTATTTCTTATACAGTTGTGCTCTCAGCTGCTGACCTGCAGATGAGCTCCCTCTGACAAACTCAGACAAAAAAGTAGATTAGGTCCAATATGGGAAAATAATCTCATCCTCTTAACAAAGAGCACAGAGCTGCGTTTATTAAACCAAAATATAAAGCATGATGTTCCATGATCAGACGTTCATGTCTGTGAAAGGTTTTAATGTTTAAACTAATCCGAGGGGATATGAGAAGGTTTGGGATGAAAATTAATCTCTCTGTGTAAATATTTAAGCCACTGTCAGGCTTATGAGGCAGCGACAGAGATCAACATTTGGGCGTCTAAAAAAGGATTATATATTTGCTGATGGTATTTTTTATGTCATAAACAGAATAAAACGATTACTGACAGAAACATTGAGTAAAAATGTATGTATTTCAGTCTGGACTAAAGTCATAGAAACCACCACTGACATCACCATGAAATCACCCCAGGTTATTCACACTCTAATAAGCAGGGGTCAAAGGTTACTGACCACACACCTGAGCACATTTAGTCTTGCTGTGTGTGTTTACAGGATGTATGTAAACTGAGAGCAAGGCTGCAAACCCCTGAACACAAAAACAAGGATGGACAGTGGGGTCGGGTCCTTCATGCAGAGGGAGGACACCGTCTGAGCTCACAGTGTGTCTGAGTGTATGCGTTCTTCTGTGACAGTGTGTGTGCAATAAACAGCTTGTTTACCTGTCTCTGATGTTACAGGTGTCAAACTGAAGCTCATTATAAACTCCCAGCAGCCCTTGCTGCACGTGTTGGAGGTTGATGGTCTGGCTGTTGATGGATATGAGGCGCATGCAGCCCTGGAAGGACACGGCTGGGTTGTGACAGCCTGTGGGGGGGCAGCCTGGTGGAGACGAAACATGTAGAACAAAGATCCTCATCTGAACATGCTTAAAGAGGACTCACTCTGATACTGTAGTGAGACACTTAAATTATCCACTGACCTCCGAAGATGAAGCTGCCTGTGGCCTCCAGGTGCTCCCACGGCCCCATTGTGGAGGCCGGCTCGTTGTCCAGAGTCAGACTCACCTGAAGACTTCTCGTGTCCAAACTCACCGAGTGCCACAGTCCATCATTGACTCTGTGACCTGGAGACCGACACGAAAACTTTACTTTACTTTATCACTGACGATGAAGACAAGGAACCATGTCTGTAACACTGAACAGTTCCCGAGTCAGAGCTCCTGAGTCAGAGCTCCTCAGTCAGAGCTCCCGAGTCAGAGCTCCCGAGTCAGAGCTCCTCAGTCAGAGCTCCCGAGTCAGAGCTCCCGAGTCAGAGCTCCTCATTCAGAGCTCCTCAGTCAGAGCTCCTCATTCAGAGCTCCTGAGTCAGAGCTCCTGAGTCAGAGCTCCTCAGTCAGAGCTCCTCAGTCACAGCTCCTGAGTCAGAGCTCTGAATGAGGAGCTCCTGAGTCAAAGCTCCTCAGTCACAGCTCCTGTGTCCGAGCTCCTCAGTCAGAGCTCCTCATTCAGAGCTCCTGAGTCAGAGGTATGATGTCTCACCAGATCTTGGAGGGATTATCTCCATAAACACGATTGGACCCAGAAATCCAAGAACATCTGTGAAGTATAAATGTGATTTCCTGAAACTGAATCCACTAAAGATCTGAGCTCCAAACAAACTACTCATGAAGACACCAACATGTTCACTGCACAGCACCACATTACTTTATTTCACTGTGTCAGAAGTATGAGCACTTGCAGTCACTTTGTCTGGGCTCTGGTGTGTGTAGTATACGTGCATGTATGTGTACAGTGTGTATTTGCCGACCTGCAGCGCGCTCTGATCTCCTGTCTCCTGGCTTGTGGAGGCTCAGGATCAGCCGGCTCTGTCTGATCTGTAGATCCAGTCTCTGGTTGTCTCGGTTCAGTCGGGCAGACAGCAGCAGCCCTTCGGGGTTCCACGTCCTAAACTGGAAGCGAACAGAGAAACCTCCCAAGATGGTGGAGGACGAGGCCGCAGGCAGCGACAGGAAGCTGCTGCTGGAGCTCAGGAAGGTACAGCCGACCAGCAGGGGCCTCGAGCACGAGAAGGTCACATTACCCTGGAGGAGCAGAGAGGATGACCTCTGTTTCTCTCACCTTTACTCTGATATGTGTCACTCTGACATTAAAGCTTGCTGCTCCTCAGCTGATGTGAACACAGAGACTCCCCTGAGGTTTAAGTGGAAATGAATGATGATCATTTATGATGTTTAAAGATGGCCCTCGACCCTGTCTGCACTTGATTCATGGCTCAGCTCTGCGGTCCACACAGGACTGTTATCTCCAACCCCTGTGTGTCACAGTCAAACTGCATCGTCTCTCGGTGCACTGGCTGAATACACTTGAACTCACCACGCTGTAAATCTGTGGTTTGCGTCTCTTTGCGAGATCGATGATGTTGATGCCATTGTAATAAAGGTTCTCGATGCAGCCATGAAAGTTCCTCCTGAGGAAGGTGCCGGGTTTACCGGGCAGAGGGATGCCTCCGAAGCTCAGCTGAAACAAAGAGAGAGAGCATGTAACCGACTCTTTACACTGAAACGTGCAGATGAAAGACTGCAGACAGGAAGAGCAAAGGAGAGGAAAGATTGAAGAGATAAATCATGACTTTTAGAATGATTTCATATTAAAGGTGTTTCTCAGTGACTGATACCTGAGCAGGATGACTGACCTCATAGTCCACCTCCAGTGAGTCTCCCTCCCCTCTGCTGATGAAGTGCTGCGTGTGCGAGTCCACCGTCAGATTCACCTGCTTGTTGAAGCGCTCCATGATGACCGAGTGCCAGTGCTGGTCGTCCAGCAGAGAGCCAACAGTGACTGCAACCCGACTGCTGCTAAACCTCAGCCGAGTGTCGTCTGACACAAACACAGAGAACAGCACAAAAGAGCCTTTTATAAATCCCTTAATTCATCCTCTCACAAAGGACGGTGTCAGAGGTCACGACCTCCATTCTCCGCTTGACATAATAAAAAACCATTCAGTTACATGTCTTCATACCAAAGCAACAACATGTAGCATGTTTTCTGTAAAGCACTTTTGAAAGTGTTTCACATGAAACTTCACATGAAACTTATGGTGATGACGATGTGATGGTGATGGTGATGGTGATGACGATGTGATGGTGATGGTGATGGTGATGACGATGTGATGGTGACGGTGATGGTGATGGTGATGTGATGGTGATGTGATGGTGATGGTGATGGTGATGGTGATGTGATGGTGATGGTGATGGTGATGGTGATGACGATGTGATGGTGATGGTGATGACGATGTGATGGTTATGGTGATGACGATGACGATGACGATGACGATGACGATGTGATGGTGAAGGTGATGGTGATGGTGATGGTGATGACGATGTGATGGTGATGGTGATGACGATGTGATGGTGATGGTGATGGTGATGACGATGTGATGGTGATGGTGATGGTGATGGTGATGTGATGGTGATTGTGATGACGATGTGATGGTGATGGTGATGACGATGTGATGGTGATGACGATGTGATGGTTATGGTGATGACGATGACGATGTGATGGTGAAGGTGAAGGTGATGGTGATGGTGATGACGATGTGATGGTGATGGTGATGGTGATGGTGATGTGATGGTGATGGTGATGACGATGTGATGGTGATGGTGATGGTGATGTGATGGTGATTGTGATGACGATGTGATGGTGATGGTGATGACGATGTGATGGTGATGACGATGTGATGGTTATGGTGATGACGATGACGATGTGATGGTGAAGGTGAAGGTGATGGTGATGGTGATGGTGATGACGATGTGATGGTGATGGTGATGGTGATGACGATGTGATGGTGATGGTGATGACGATGTGATGGTTATGGTGATGACGATGACGATGTGATGGTGAAGGTGATGGTGATGGTGATGGTGATGGTGATGACGATGTGATGGTGATGGTGATGGTGATGGTGATGTGATGGTGATTGTGATGACGATGTGATGGTGATGGTGATGACGATGTGATGGTGATGGTGATTGTGATGACGATGTGATGGTGATGGTGATGACGATGTGATGGTGATGACGATGTGATGGTTATGGTGATGACGATGACGATGTGATGGTGAAGGTGAAGGTGATGGTGATGGTGATGGTGATGACGATGTGATGGTGATGGTGATGGTGATGACGATGTGATGGTGATGGTGATGACGATGTGATGGTTATGGTGATGACGATGACGATGTGATGGTGAAGGTGATGGTGATGGTGATGGTGATGGTGATGGTGATGACGATGTGATGGTGATGGTGATGGTGATGGTGATGTGATGGTGATTGTGATGACGATGTGATGGTGATGGTGATGACGATGTGATGGTGATGGTGATTGTGATGACGATGTGATGGTGATGGTGATGACGATGTGATGGTGATGGTGATGGTGATTGTGATGACGATGTGATGGTGATTGTGATGACGATGTGATGGTTATGGTGATGACGATGACGATGACGATGTGATGGTGAAGGTGAAGGTGATGGTGATGACAATGTGATGGTGATGGTGATGACGATGTGATGGTGATGGTGATGGTGATGACAATGTGATGGTGATGGTGATGGTGATGTGATGGTGATAGTGATGGTGATGTGATGGTTATGGTGATGACGATGTGATGGTGATGGTGATGGTGATGGTGATGACGATGTGATGGTGATGGTGATGACGATGTGATGGTGATGGTGATGGTGATGGTGATGGTGATGACGATGTGATGGTGATGGTGATGGTGATGACGATGTGATGGTGATGGTGATGGTGATAGTGATAGTGATAGTGATGGTGATGGTGATGGTGATGACGATGTGATGGTGATGGTGATGACGATGTGATGGTTATGGTGATGACGATGTGATGGTGATGGTTATGGTGATGACGATGTGATGGTGATGATGATGGTGATGGTGATGACGATGTGATGGTGATGGTGATGGTGATGACAATGTGATGGTGATGACGATGTGATGGTGATGGTGATGTGATGGTGATAGTGATGGTGATAGTGATGGTGATGGTGATGACGATGTGATGGTGATGACGATGTGATGGTGATGGTGATAGTGATGGTGATGGTGATGACGATGTGATGGTGATGACGATGTAATGGTGATGGTGATAGTGATGGTGATGACGATGTGATGGTGATGGTGATGACGATGTGATGGTGATGACGATGTGATGGTGATGGTGATAGTGATGGTGATGACGATGACGATGTGATGGTGATTGTGATGACGATGTGATGGTTATGGTGATGACGATGTGATGGTGATGACGATGTGATGACGATGTGATGGTGATGGTGATGGTTATGGTGAAGACGATGTGATGGTGATGGTGATGGTGATGGTGATGTGATGGTGATGACGATGTGATGACGATGTGATGGTGATGGTGATGGTGATGGTGATGTGATGGTGATGACGATGTGATGACGATGTGATGGTGATGGTGATGGTGATGACGATGTGATGGTGATGCCGATGTGATGACGATGTGATGGTGATGGTGATGGTGATGTCCATGTGATGGTGATGTGAATAAATACTTGTAAAAGAATTCCAGCACTGTTAAACGTCATGATGAACGGCTCACTCGGTCCTGTGTGTGAAGCTACAATAAAACAGACTGCAGTTCACTTTACGGCCACCAGGGTGACAGCACTTTGACATGTCATTACTATTAGACCTGTAGTTAGAAGTACAAGGACACAGAACTGACAGACTGTTGGTACAAAAGATACATGCACTGTATGCTGAGCTTAAAGTTGTGATGTTTTAAGTTCTTTGTCTCATGTTGTTGTTTTGTGAAGAACTTAAGTCACTTTAAATCTGTTGTGTGTTCACGGCCGCCTGTTGAGCTGCACCTCTCTCTTTGTCAGGAAGGTTGATTCTGAATGTGTTCCCTGTGAGGTGAGCTGCCGCTGTAACCCTCTCTAATGTATATTGTATAATATAATGAGTGTGCTAAATGAACATGTAAGCAGGTTTCTTCAGGGACATGAGGGTCCTGGGTTCTGGTTTCCTGCTGAAGAAGCTGGGTAAAAGATGATGGTAATTGTGTCTTACCCAGGTTGAGGTAGAGGGCCAGCTTTCCTCGGTGGAGCTCCAGGGTGATGTAGTCGCCCCTCTGCCCCTCCCCGTGCAGTAACACCCCCTCCGCCTGGCGGCTTTTAAAGCGCAGAGAGATCACGTCCTTTACCGTCGACATCGACTTCTGATTGAAACGATACAACAGAGAACTCCTGCCATCGAAGTCGGCCATGTCTGACTCTAAAAGGAAAAATGAGTACATGAGAATCAATCCATAACACAGGTCACAGAGCCAGAGCATGATGGACTGAGGCAATCAAGTTCTACAGTGTTGATGGGTTCAATAATGTCACTACAACATGACTCAAATAGAGAGAAGGGTTAGGGTTAGGCTTAGTTAGGGTTAGGAGAGAGAGAGGGAGACCTATCTTTCCATCAGACGTCATCAAACACACTTTTATTTCACTGTTTTAGGCTGTAAGCAGCCCGCGTGTGATACATGAGTCAGGTGTCTTTAAACAGGTGTAAACATAATTTATCCATGATCGTCAGTTGTGGGTGACTCACTGAAGGAGCAGCCATACAGCTCCACCCGGAGGCCCAGCCAGCCACTCGGGTTCCAGTCCAGAGGGACGAAGCGCAGGAAGCGCGTCCTCACTGAGGGGGACAGCTTGTTCTGCACGATGGCCTCAGCGTTCACGTTCCCCCCAAACATCTGCAGGAAACCACCGGATAGAAAGATGATAGAGTCGATAAGGACGATAGAATCAATAGAGAGGATAGAGATGTGTCTAACATCTCATGAGCTCTGATAGAAGAATGAGGAGACTTCATCGTCTTCATCTTAAAGAGTGATCTGATGAAGGGCCATTCCACAACGCTCAGTGGGACTCATGAACGGTCACACACTCTACCTGCACACTGTGTGTACATCCTGAACCTGCTGCTGAGCCTGTAGCAGGCAGGTGAGTAACAATCACTGATAACTACGTGATCAGTGATGTTAAATGTCTGTAAGCCCACATCAGCATTAGTTGACCTCACAGTGACACTCTTCTATACCTGCAGTTTGTAGGATTAAAGGAACAGGAGGCTTTAAAGTGAATCGATTCATCCTCCGAGTGTTCGGCCTATTTATCTACAGAGGGAAGAGAGCGGCAGATATTTCACACACAAACCGCAGAGAAGGTGTAAAAGAGTTTATTTACACCAAATATGTTTCAGTTAAACACTTTGCATGTGAAAATAAATGAACCCCCAACCTTCTCTCAATCAGAAGGTTGAGGGTTAGGGTTAGGGGTCCCTGACTGCTACAGTCACATGTCGAAGTGTCCTTGGGCAAGATAGGGCAAGAAGATTGTGCATAGGTCTGACTGGAGGAGCTCTGAGGCCCACGCCATCAGTGTGTGAGCTACCAGTGTCGACAGGGACAGCCAGTTACCCTCGTGCTGTGTGACCCTGTATGTACTAGGGTTTAAGGTGTGTGTGTGTGTACGTGTGTGTGTACGTCCACACACACACACACACACAGACACACAGGCCACGCGCACGCACCCACATGCACGCACACGCACACACACATACACACACACAGGCACGCCCACACACACACACACACACACACACACACACATACACATGCACACACACACACACGCACACACATAGGCACGCCCACACACACATACACACACACACACACACACACACCATATGTGAGCGTGTTGCAGACTCACCCCTCCCCCGTCCTCCTGCCTGTACTGTCTCCACACCTGGCCCGTGTCGCTGTACAGCAGCAGGTATCTGCTCACCCAGTCTGGGCTGGCAGAGCGCCCCTGTGTGGCCACGGCCGTCACCTCCACCTGCTCCCTGAGGTCCACCTGCAGCCAGGGCTCCCGGTCTGTCACCATGGGAGACCAGCCTCCTGCTCCTGTGGGGCGGGCAGGTGGGCGTGGGGGGGCACATACAGGAAGTGGAGGTCAGTGGTGCCCATGTGTGTGTGTGTGCGCGCGTGTGTGTGTGTGTCGGCCTGCCTGTGTGTGTGTGTGTGTGTGTGTGTGTGTGTGTGTGTGTGTGTGGCTGACGGCCTCACAAGGACAACCTGTCTGACGGCTCCTCCCTCCGTAACACAGACGGTGTTATGTGGACTGACTTAGATCAGCTCTTTTAGTCACATGTGAACGCAGGTGAGAACAAAGAGCGATCACGGTTCTTAGCATGTTATTAATCACCTGAGCCAATGCAGCATCTGCTATCATTAAACCCCTGAGTGACAGTTTGTCCCAGTGGCCTTTACACCTGACCAAACGGGCAGAAGGAGGTGAGGTGATATCATGTTTGTAAGCACGCCGTGTTCTGTCTAACTGTAAAGATGAAAGCACCAGCAGCAGACTCAGCAGCTTTATGGTGTGTAACTGTAGCATGCTAACATCATCTCTCTCTTACCATCTCTCCTGTTGAGCTTAGCGCTGTGAGCAGCAGAGCTGATGGACGACTGAGACGAGCTCTGGAAGGATGAGTGTGGTAATGAGGACACCAGCGGACTGTTGCAGTTATCTGAGAAAGAAAAGGGACAGGCTGTGAACCACTGATCTCTTGAAACAGACTGTGGCTGACATGAATAAATCAAAGGTTTGGATATCAAAATGTCAGCAATAAATGAACCCATAGATGCGTCCTGTTGTCACCTCTGTGATTTGTTCACTTGCAGCTTAGAGGGATATTTGTCTGAGATGATTTTCAGGCCAGAATTATTATGATAGAAGGATTTCATACCAGCTCCTCTTTGTGTTAACTGATTACTAAGTCACATCACTGGATGGCAAACTGCAGTCTGTGGGCCAAATCTGGATCTACTATCAGTTTCATCTCTCATCTGATTTTCGCCAAATCAGTGTTAACATAAGCGGCTCTCACTCTGTTTGTCCTAATAAGGGAAATAATCTGTCTGTTGTTGGATAAAGCGGCTTGATTCTGAAAAGCTGCTTCCTTCCACAGGCCAAACACATGCTGGTTAACTGGTGAAATTGCTGTTGTGGTTGTCTGTCTGTTTGTGGCAGCCCTGTAGTTCAGTGGTGACCTGTCCAGGTGGGATTGGCTCCTCACTATGTCCCTGTTCACTGTATACAAACACTGCACACAGATCAGACAGGCAGCAGACTGTGAGGAGGTATTCACTCACCTTTATGACATCTGGCAGACAGACACCAGAGTGTGAGGTTTGATCACAATCAGCTTCATAATGCCTCCACATGGTGTCCCACAGGGCTTAATTCTAGGCCCATGTACACCTGTAACCTCAACATGTAGTAACCATCAGACAGCTGATAACAACCACTACAACAACAATCAGCACGTTTACCACCATAACACCAACCCTGCACTGGATACAGACGTTACAATCTCTGACAACAAACTACAGATCATCACTTTAAATACCTGGGTGTCACTGTTCAATCTGTCTTTCATATATCATGTAAAAGTGTTCAGTCCAATGATGTTCTCGAGATTCCTGGTGGCTGCACACAGTCAT
>NW_027211717.1:350000-455000 GCF_022749685.1 Semicossyphus pulcher | reverse complement strand
AGAGAGAGAGAAGAAGAAGACCGAGGGACAGTGAGTTTAAACCGCAGAAAAACTGACGTCTGGACTGCATGAATCAAACACTACAATCAGAACAGCATGGACCTGCTGCTGATCACTATTCAACAAGGTAAAGGTCAGAGCAAAAGTAGGTTATTCATTAACCCTTATTTTGTTATTTTTATATGTTTGCTCTAGTTTGAGCTTTTAGTCTGATGGGAAACCATGACTTATAACCATGACTCATTTGTCTCAGAGCTCAGCTGCTCTGGACTTTAACACACTTTAAGAGTGTGAAGTTAACTGTAGATAAAGGCACATCAGAAACACGTATCTGCCAGGACCTTTTATCTGAGAGCACCAGGCTTCACTCCCACA
The DNA here is from genome assembly GCF_022749685.1 of Semicossyphus pulcher. NCBI lineage: Eukaryota > Metazoa > Chordata > Actinopteri > Labriformes > Labridae > Semicossyphus > Semicossyphus pulcher. The sequence goes on along the minus strand of NW_027211717.1, from coordinate 454,625 downwards.
GGCACAAACACGCCCTCTAGTGGTTGCTGAAACTTCACCTGTCTGTGTTTACCTGGTAGAAAACAGAGGAGCTGTGAGCGCTCACGATCCAAACTGTGCTACAAATTAAACTTTAACATGTGAACAAACAGCTCCGTGCTGCATCACAGGTCAGTGAGTGACAAGTTTCCTGACCTGCACCTCATGGAGTTACTTCAGCTCACATGTGAGCATGTCGTTACGCACAGCACAGAGACAAAGTAGTCCCTCTGAACAGTCTGCTGTCAGTTCACTTAAACCAGCAGCACCAGAGGAGGTGCAGCTCCTCCTGCAGAGACACAGAGGAGCCAGAGTGTGCAGGTGGAGGTGAGCTGTAGGTGAATGATGTGTGTGTATAGGTACTCACAGTGTGAGGTGACGGACGCAGCGCTGACCAGTCTCTCGGTGAAAAGCCAGAAAAGAAGCAGGAATAGATCCATGTTCAGAGAGAGGGAGACTCTACATCTGACAGACTGCAGAGGAAGACCAGTGTCCAGGGAGAGAGAGGCTGCTGCTCACGCTCCTCCTGCACGGAGGGATGAAGGAGGTGTAAAGGAGAGAGAGGCTCCCTCGTCCACACTCCAACACTCCCTCAATGGTAGATACAGCTACCTCTCTCCTCTCTCCCCCTCCTCCACCTATTAAACTGGCATCCCTCCCTCCCTCTCTTTATTGGCTGAGGAGAGAGAAAGTGTGTGATGCCGAAATATTTACCACGAAGAGCAGCAGCAACAATTCAGACCGGCTGATATTGTGTGTGTGTGTGTGTGTGTGTGTGTGCGTGCGTGTGTGCGTGCTACGTGTCGCTCATGTTCTGCACACACAGAATCTGTCTGTCTCTGTAGCTGAAATGTAAACGTTTGTTTTTGGTGAGTTTTTGTTGCTAAAAGAATAAAGCAACATTAAAAAAACACACTGAACTGGATGTGTGTGTCTGTGTGTGTGTAGCTGATTTCAGCATCATCCCCCTCATCCTCCTCGTCCTCTTTGTCCCCCTCATCCTCCTCATCCTCCTCGTCCTCTTTGTCCCCCTCATCCTCCTCGTCCTCCTCGTCCTCTTTGTTCCCCTCATCCTCCTCGTCCTCTTTGTCCCCCTCATCCTCCTCGTCCTCCTCTTCCTCTTTGTCCCCCTCATCCTCCTCGTCCTCTTTGTCCCCCTCATCCTCCTTGTCCTCCTCGTCCTCTTTGTCCCCCTCATCCTCCTCATCCTCCTCATCCTCCTCGTCCTCTTTGTCCCCCTCATCCTCCTCGTCCTCTTTGGGTTCGGGTTAGGGTTAGGGACGAGGGTCTTCGTCCTCTTCGTCTGCTCGCCCTGCTCGTCCTCTTTGCCCCCCTCATCCTCCTCGTCTGCTTGTCCTTCTCGTCCCAATGTTTCTCCTTGTCATCCTCATCTGCTCGCCCCCCTTGTCCTCTTCGTCCTCTTCGTCCCCCTCATCCTCCCCGTCTGCTTATCCTCCTCATCCTCCTTGTCTGCTCGTCCTCCTCGTCCTCTTCGTCCTCCTCGTCCTCTTCATCCTCCTTGTTTCTGTTTCATAACCTTTCATCGTTCCTACAGCTTTAATTCTCTCCCTGCTTCTCTCTGCAGTGAAACTATTTCATCTGAATTACCTGATTCTTTTCATTTAGTTGGAGCAGAAGCCCATGTAGAACTGTGGAAGTGTTCATCACGGCGGAGAGCAGGAGCAGGATGCCTCACCTCCTGCTGAAGTGTCTGCAGACTGTGTGTCTCTGAAAGAGTGACCAGGAGGCCGGAGTCTGACAGCAGGAGACGTGAGCAGCTGAGTGAGCAGAGAGTAACAGTCGGTAAACTCACACAAACACCGGCTGCATTATGAGACGCTCAGCTGGATCCTCTGCTGGGAGCTCAGAGCTGGTTTCCATTAAAACCACAGGCTGATGGTGCAGCTCCGCCTGCACCTCCATCCTGTCCTCAGAGACACAGATTGTTAAGGCGAGCGATCCCTGGAGCCCGCTCTGTTAGTCTCTAGTGTGAAATTATGGTCATTAATATAATGTCAGGGCACCTTTAACAAAGTGAAACTGAAACCGTCTCCGTTCATTTCTGAGATCACATGGCCTTTAAATTTAAAAGATGCACTTTAAATGTTGGCGAGTCTCCAGACTGCGGAGGACACGCAGGTGACAGCGGGTTAAACGTCATGACCAAAACCAGACCAGTGACCTCTGAAGCACTCACTAACATGAAACAGAAGGTGAGACTGTGTTCACCTGCAGCTGAGCTCCTCAGCTCTGATCAATGTATGGATCAGCTGATTCTGTGTGACGCTGGCAGAGTGTCAGCCTTCACAGGCCGATACTGAGAGGACTGAGGAGGAGAGACAAACACATCCTGTCTGTCTGTGAGAGGAACACATTTAGTCAGTATACAGGACAGGTGTGTGTGTGTGAGGGACACCTGGCTGCATCACCAGGGTTCACCTGGACTGCGTCACTGGAGCCTCCTGCTGTTGTTGTGTTTTGGAGGGGGTGAACCTTCCTGATGTCTGGTTCATGGATGCTGTTCTTGATGGCGCTGCAGATGTTTCCACCCTGTGTTGGAAACACAAACAAAAACAAAGTGCTGCTGGTTAGAGGACAGACTGTCACACCCTGCAGGCAGGTGGAACACATGAACAGGTAAACCCCAGCTGCTCCCCTGCTTCACTACAGCCCACAGAAACACCGTCCTGGGACGGAGCAGGATGCATCTGTTTTAGGAAGAGAGCAGCACTGTGCTGTTCTCCATCTGTGCGGCTCCCATCAGATGCTGCTGGAGGGCTCTGATTGGATCAATGAGAGCCGTTGTCTCTGCAGAGCAGCTTAAAAAGTCATTATGCAGTCACAGCACTGAAAACTGCCCCCCTGCTGCACGTCACCTGACCAGTAATGGCTTTCAGCCGCTCGGTGGGTCATTACAGGATGAATGTGTGTTTTGGCTGCGTCTTTGATCTGATGCACCACCTGTGACATGTTAATGTGGAGAGAGAGGGAGCTGAACCCCGCAGGGAGCTCGTCCCCTCTCTGAGTGTCTGTGATCCTCACATGACAGGTACTTTAAAGCAGGTGTGAAGATAATGGACCAGTGTCCACATAGACTTCCTGTCAGGTAAACCACACAGCGTTTAACACACAGACAGCATCTGTCCTGCTCGAGTGTTCACAGCTGTGAGGGTCATGACATAGCAGCGTCACACTGATCGTGTCTCTGTGTCTGTCAGGAAGCTGAGGCCTCTGAAGAGAAGTCAGGTCGTATTCAGGGGCAGCACTGAGCCGTGCTGATATCTACCTGTCCACCTCATGTTTCAGAACACCTCAGCCTATTTTCCATCCTTGGATCAGTCTCTTCCTCAGGAGATTTCCTTCATAATGACGCTGCACATGTTCCTCTCTCAGGAGATGTTTGACAGCCTGATCACCTCCTCTTACTGCCCCCCTGTGCTGCCATATAAACCCTGATAGAGCTCCTCTGAACAATAAAACCCAAGTGTTAACTCAGCCGAGAGAAGAAGAGGCAGAACACATTAAACTCCTCCTCCTGTGACCTCTGATGGAGCAGCGTCCTAACAGGCAGACTCTCAGCCTGTGTGTCTGTGCGGTAGTAAAGAGGTGTGCTGCAGAGCTCAGCTGCTCTTCACTGTCAACCTGAACTGTGTCAACAGGAAGCACAGCCATGAATCTGTATGAGGACACTGAGGAGACTTTATATTTATGCAGACCTGTGTTCCTCTGTTGCTCTCTGCTCATCTGCTGTGAAGATCCAGAGTAATCCCAACAGTCAGTTTAATCTGAGGGAGAAGTGAAGCACTCCAGCATTCAGTCCTGCAGGTGAGAAAGGTGTGCATTCATACCAACGAAGCAAAGAGAACTGTCAGGGCTTAATGCTGCTCAGAGTCTTGTACAGAGTTGAACAGCTGTGTCCTGGTCGAGCTGTGGACGATCCTCAGCTTCCATGAGCGTCTGAGCTGCTGCTGAACGCAGCGTCCATCTGACCTGAAGCAACAGAAGAGACTAACATGAAGCTGTGTGTCATCACGGTGTCAATGTACGCCGTGATGCTGATGACGTCTCCAAGCATGGAAGCATGTTAAAAAGTGTAGGACCCCAAACTGAACCCTGAGGAACACCTCGATCCACTCTACAGCTTTTAGAAGAAACCTCATGTCATCAGTCTGTGTGACTCTGTCCTTTGGTCCCCTGTGATGGACGTCAGGAGGAGTGTTTAACTAGAGACCTGTCACACCTCCAACAGGTGCTGTCACCTGCAGAAGAGGCTCTTTTTCTTTTTTATATATTTATCTAACAGCGACCTTTGACCCTCTTCTCCCAGCAGGAAGCAGGAAGTGTGGTCTGTGTGGGTGAGGAGTGTTTTCATTCATTAAAACGCAGTGACCTTCCTCTCGGTCACGTGACTCGCTCTGACTGCCTCCTCTTGACTTCTCCCATTAGTGAAGTCATCCAACACAGCAGCACTCCATCTGTTTCCTGTGGTGCATGAATAATGCACGTCTGTCAGCGTCTGATTGGTGCGATCTCTTTATTTCTGCTGGTGCTGGAGAGGCAGCTTAAATGTCAGCTCTGAGTGATCTATTACAGGTGGGCGGCCTTTCGTCCTGACCTCTGCTGAACCGTGTGTTGTCACATTTTCAGGAGGTGTTTTCTCTGACATGCAGCGTGCATCCTGCTCATGTGGACGGGCTGAAAAATCCGTTTTGCAGCGCGGACCAACGTAGCCACCTCCTGAAGCTGCTGGGAGGTGCTTTAAACTTTAGCTCATCTTTTACAGAACAGTCTGAAAACAGTCATGAAACACCCTCTGACCCCCACATAGTGTGTGTGTGTGTGTGTGACACCGTGTTGCTCATGTGGTCTGAACAGGTCCCCCTCCTGACCCTTGAAGCAGCGGCGCAGGGTGAACAGAGTGATGATCTCTGTGTGAGGCTGATGGACGGATCAGAGGTCTGAACAGAGAAATACTTGATGTCTGTGACGTCCTGGTGACACGAGGAGGTTCGTGTGTCTCTTTAAACACTCAGGTGAGAAAGATGTTTACATCAGTAAGGTGAAAGAGCAGCTCAGAGGTTCGTGCTGTATCGTCTGTTCAGCGGCTGATAGCAGCTCTGAGCTTACAAATTAAAACTTTTGATTACTGATTCCGTTTCCTCCAGCTGATTCTCTGCAGCATCTTTAACTAGCCTCACATGAGCAGCATCCCTCACCTGGCATCATCCTGTCTGTAACCATGGAGACTGTCACTGGTACCCGTGTCTCCTGTTAGTCAGTCTGCAGTGTGGGTCAGTGATTTCACAGAGCTGTTGTAAAGAGAGCTGCTCCTGCAGACAGGAGGATGACATCACCTCTAAGATGAGGGTTACCTGACGGATGGAGGCCACCTACATAAGCTGCACTTGTTAGTTCACACATCAGCATCAGCTGTAGATATTAATAAACAGCTAGTTGAATGTTTGCAGTCAGCAGCTAACGACAGATTCGTCTGTGAGGGCTCAAACTGAACTGAAGCATTTAAACTGCGTGATGCTCCGAACATCTGATGTTTGCATCAACAGAAGAGCAGCTTCATATTTTAATGTGTTCTGATCACTTTGATTCTCTTGTAATCATCATGTTCTGCGTCACAGAAGCACATCTGGATTATAACACAAGCACCAGAACAATGATATTCCACACACAACCCAGGGCTCAGGGAAACCAGGATCAGTTTGTACTGGGCTTCACTGACATCGAACACACGACAACACATATTTAGGACTGAAAATTACACCCACAGGAAACTTGAATCTGTCTGTCAGTGACCTCAGAGAGGAGGGAAGAGGAGCTTTCTGTGCTATAAAGAAATCCTCAAACATCAGTACACCGTTAGAATCTGTACTGGAGCCAGTCTGACTGCGTGGTGGTAACGTGTGGGGAAAACATGCAAACCGTCCACACAGAGGTCTGCAACAGCTTTCTCCAAGTCCACAGGAACACCCCCAACAATGAGTGCCGAGCCGAGCTCACACAATCCGGACCAACCAGATGATGGAGAAAGACTACCTGAGCACTGTGACTGATGAGACACTGAGACTTTAACCAGGTGCAGACTCAGCCATCACAGCCTGGCCCACACATCATTACGTTGTGTGTGTGAGTGACGGCTGGAGGACGAGAGGGGAGGCAGGAAGCCGAGGCGATGATCACAGTAAATGAGGCGTGAACATTGGCTGAGGCTGTTATCACTTCAGAACACAGAGAGAGGATATGACCTCAGAGATCTCAGCTCCGCCCACTTTTCACCACCTTAATGCACCATGCAGTCCATCAGTGTGCTGATTGTGCTGAGTTTAGCTTAGCATATACACACAGTGTTCTCAGATAAACGCAGCTGTATGAATGTCCAAACGGAGCAGACCGCTGGCCTCCGGCCTCCACAGGAGATTTGACATGTGACGTCGTTTAATGTGCGGCTCAGCCGTGTGGTTAGACCTCTGACTGAAGGAGCAGCTGATGAACAGCCCTTGGTCTGTTTTAATGACTACTTCACAGACACAAACCACAATACCCCAACATGTCGGACAAATACACTGTATATACAAGCCGTACCACTTCCTGTCGGTCCTCCATGTTCCTGATGAGAGTACATGTGTTCTACACTTTGTTGTTTATCCTGGAACAGTGGGAGTCTTTGCTGTCCGTGCTTCTTTCTCCTGTTGAGCAGATTTATATTTCAGAGGCTCGTCCTCGTGGTCCTGAGCAGCTGGGGATCAAACTTCCTCCACGGAGATGTGACTTCAAAGGCTTCAGTCCATCACTGAGCGCGTGCAGAGCGGCTGTTTGAAGTCCGGCGGGTCAGATGGTCGGGCTTAAAGAGTCCATCACCCTTCATACATAAAAGAATCGTTTGGCTCAGAATGAATGACCAGCTGACTTTTCAAACACCGAGTGAATGCTAACAGGACTCAGCTCCATCAGAGACTCAGAGGCCTCGCTGGAGGACACATTTGTTTCTGTCGTCCGTCTGCTGATGGTTTTGTGGTTGCAGGTTGGCTACCGATGGCCTCCCTAAAGAGGAGGAGGAGGAGGAGGAGGAGGAGGAGGAAGAGGAGGAGGAGGAGGAGGAGGATTCAGTCAGGATGAAGAGGTGCTGGTTAATGAAGCATCATCTCAGGGACGAGCTGTAACCTCCACAGAAACAGTGCTGCCTTCATGTAACACTGATCCAGACTCAAGTTTATTTATGAAGCTGAAATATAACAAATATCCCTCAGCATAAAACACACTCTGACCTCTGACCTCTGACCTATGACCACAGACTGTATGAATAACCGACGCAGCCACTGTGACGTCACCATTTGGTTTGCTGAATACCGTTTTGAAGCCTCGAGTTCTGGAATTTCATCGTCTCCATGTTGTCTTTATATCAGTTGGAGTATCAGACTGAAGAAGATCAGAGAGCGAGTGATCGCAAACGACTCGATGTTCGCTCATGGCAGCTGAACGACAGTAACCCGTCCTCTCATCTCTTCAGCCCTGACTCCCTGCAAGGCCGCCGTAAAGAGAAAAACACTGTCCATGAGGAGCCCAAAGAAAAGGATGATGGAGGACTTTTGGACAGAAGCTGTCTGGAGCTTGTCTAGGAGACAGGATGTGTTTCTTTATTTCCTGCACAACAACATTATAAAGAAGACCTTTTCTTTCTGTTTGCTGAAGTTTTCTAAAAGCTTCATCTTCAGGATATTTCTGACATGTGCTGTTTTTGTTTATGCTGTTGAAACGTCTCTGAGCCTGCAGCACAATCCTACATTTATTCTGTAAAAGCACTGCCCTGAATGATTCAGATGGTGTATTTATTCCTGGTATTTTTATTATTCAACTGGTGTTACAGTAATGGATGAAGCATGACAGCCTCTTTTAGCCCCTTTCTCAGATCATCCTTTTAATGCAGGGCAGCGTCTGACAAACAGAAATGTTTGTGTTGTTCAGAGTGCTCTGAGCACGATTTAGACCTGAGTGCTTCATGCCGACTGCCACTGTTCAGACCTGCTGCTGTTTTTAAAGCTCTCAGATTCACTGAGTCCGATCAGAGGCCACCTCAGGGGCCACCTCAGGGGCCACCTCAGAGGCCACTGGTAAGGGCCACCTCAGAGGCCACCTCAGGGGCCACCTCAGGGGCCACCTCAGAGGCCACCTCAGGGGCCACCTCAGGGGCCACCTCAGAGGCCACCTCAGGGGCCACCTCAGAGGCATTCTTAGAGGCCACCTCAGAGGCCACCTCAGGGGCCACCTCAGGGGCCATCTCAGGGGCCACCGCAGGGGCCACCTCAGAGGCCATCTTAGAGGCCACCTCAGGGGCCACCTCAGGGGCCACCTCAGGGGCCACCTCAGAGGCCACCTCAGAGGCCACTGGTAAGGGCCACCTCAGAGGCCACCTCAGAGGCCACCTCAGGGGCCACCTCAGGGGCCATCTCAGGGGCCACCTCAGAGGCCATCTTAGAGGCAGCCTGGGTGAGATCACATCTCTCTGTGGAGAATAAAAGCTTGTTAGAGGATGATCTACAGAAGCTTTCATGATCATGTTAATGTGACTTTCTTCTGCTGTGATGAATCCTCATGTTTTATTAAGGTTCAGATTTCACTGATTACTGCAGTTTAACTCTCATTAATCAGAGGAACTTCCCCGTCGGCCTCTTTGTTCTCTTTCATCTCAGCAGACTGGAGGACTCGCTGCACCTGAAGCACCAGTTGGTTTAAGCTAACGGCTATGCTGCAGGCTGTTTAACACTCTATTGTTTCCATGAATCAGCCTGTGAGCACTGTGGACCTTCATATTAATGAGAGCTAACAGCCGGCAGCACAGTGCTGCCTGTCTGCAGGCTGGAGCAACAAGTTAGACTGGTGCTGTGTTCGAAATCGGATACTACACACTGCATACTACACACTGCATACTGCATACTACATACTGCATACTGCATACTACATACTACATACTACATACTGCATTCTGCATACTACATACTACATACTGCATACTGCATACTACATACTACATACTTCATACTACATACTGCATACTACATACTACATACTACATACTTCATACTACATACTGCATACTATCAATCAAATCAATCAATCAAATTTTATTTGTATAGCGCCAAATCATAACCAGGGTTATCTCGAGACACTTTACAGAAAGAGCAGGTCTAGACCGACTCTTTGTTAAGTTATTCAAAGAGAGGCCCAACATCAATCCACCATGAGTAGCACTTAGCAATTCGGCACATTGGCAAGGAAAAACTTCCTTTTAACAGGCAGAAACCTCGAGCAGAACCAGACTCATGTTGAACAGCCATCTGCCTCGACTGGATGGGCCGAAAATGGGATAGAAGGAGATGCAGGATAGAGACAGGCAAAGAGAGCAACAACAACATATGTTCTTGTTACCACAACAACATATGTCCTTGTTACATGAACAACAACAGACACATACTTATGGTTGCAAAGCCAATAATAGTGGTAGACTAGGGTGAAGATTGGCTAAATAAATAAATAAATAAATTAGCGAGAGAAGCAGAGTAATGATAAAGGCTGAGGTAATCGTAATTGTAACAGTTGAAGTCAACAGGTCTACTATTAGCATTAGCAGCAACAATAATGATACTATGGGGAAGGCTGATGTTAGTAGTTGTTGCAGTCGAGCAGGTCCACAGCAGCAGGTGGTCTGCAGCAACGATCCTCAGGAACCTTCAAGACAAGGGAGCACGAGAACTCCCGGGAAGATATGTGGTTAGTAATGTTAATGGGACCAGAAGATACAGAGTTAATGAGCTGCATTAATATGACAGAGAGAGAGAGAGAGAGAGAGAAAGGGAGAGAGAGAGAGAGAGAGAGAGAGAGAGAGGGAGAGAGGGAGAGAGGGAGAGAGAGAGAGAGAGAGTCAGAGAGTCAGAGAGAGAGAGAGAGAGAGAGAGAGAGAGAGAGAGAGAGAGAGAAGCTTGGTGTGTCAGATCCCCCCGGCAGTCTAAACCTATAGCAGCATAACTATGGGCTAGTCCAAGCCTGAGCCAGCCCTAACTATAAGCTTTATCAAAGAGGAAAGTTTTAAGTCTACTCTTAAAAGAAGAGAGAGTGTCTGCCTCCCGGACCCTGACTGGTAGATTGTTCCAGAGGAGGGGGGCCTGGTAATTGAAGGCTCTACCTCCAACACTACTCTTAGAGACTTTAGGTACCACAAGCAGGCCTGCATCCTGGGAGCACAATGTTCTAGAGGGGTAATATGGCACTATGAGCTCTTTAAGATATGATGGTGCCTGACCATTAAGAGCTTTGTAAGTAAGAAGAAGGATTTTAAATTCTATTCTAGATTTTACAGGAAGCCAGTGCAGAGAGGCTAATACAGGAGAGATGTGCTCTCTCTTCCTAGTTCTTGTCAGCACACGTGCTGCAGCATTTTGTACCAGCTGCAGAGTTTTTAGTGACTTATTAGGGCAGCCTGATAGTAACGAGTTACAATAATCCAACCTGGTAGTAACGAATGCATGGACTAGTTTTTCTGCATCGTGTTGAGACAGGATGTGTCTGATGTTTGTTGCGAAGATGAAAGAAGGCTGTCCTTGATATTTGTTTTATGTGGGAGATGAAGGACATATCCTGATCAAATAGAACTCCCAGATTCCTAACAGTAGTGCTGGATGCCAGGCTGATGCCATCTAGGGCAGCTATATCATTAGAGAAAGAGTCTCTAAGGTGTTTTGGGCCGAGCACAATAACTTCAGTTTTGTCTGAATTAAGTAGCAGAAAGTTTCTAGTCATCCAGATCTTTATGTCCTTAAGGCATGCTTCTAGTTTAGATAGCTGATTGGTTTCATCTGGCTTCATAGATAAGTATAATTGAGTATCATCTGCATAACAATGAACATTAATGGAGTGTTTCCTCATGATATTACCCAGAGGAAGCATATATAAGGTAAAAAGAATCGGTCCGAGCACAGAACCTTGTGGAACTCCATGACTAACTTTGGTTTGCATAGAGGACACATCATGAACATTAACAAACTGAGATCGATCTGATAGATAAGATTTAAACCAACTTAGTGCAGATCCTGTAATGCCAATTAAATGTTCTAATCTCTGTAACAGGATGTGATGGTCTATCGTGTCGAAAGCGGCACTAAGATCTAACAGGACGAGTACAGAGAGAAGTCCTCTGTCTGAAGCAGTAAGTAGATCATTTGAAACTCGCACAAGGGCTGTCTCAGTGCTATGGTGGACTCTAAATCCTGACTGAAAGTCCTCAAATAAACTGTTGTTATGAAGAAAGTCACATAATTGATTAGCAACTGCTTTCTCAAGGATCTTTGAGATAAAAGGAAGGTTAGATATAGGTCTATAGTTAGCTAAGGTGCCTGAATCTAGGGTAGGCTTTTTAAGAAGTGGCCTAATTACAGCTAGTTTAAAAGACTGGGGTACATAGCCCGTCGATAAAGACATATTGATCATATCTAGTAAAGAAGTGCTAATTGAGGGAAAGACTTCCTTAAGCAGCTTGGTTGGAATCGGGTCTAAAAGACAGGTTGATGGTTTAGACGAAGATATCAGAGAATTTAGCTCAGGAAGGTCAATTGGAGAAAAACAGTCAAGGTAAACATCAGGTTTTTGAGCAGTTTCCAAAGATACATCTGCACCAGTTAACGGCAGGAGGTTACAAATTTTGTCTCTTATCTTTAGGATTTTGTCATTAAAGAAGCTCATGAAATCATCACTGCTGAGGCCTATAGGAATACTTGGCTCAGTGGAGCTGTGACTCTCTGTCAGCCTGGCTACAGTGCTGAAAAGGTACCTGGGATTGTTTTTATGTTCTTCTATGAGGGGGGAGTAGTAGACACCTCGAGCATGCCGTAGGGCCTTCCTGTATTTATTAAGACTATTTTGCCAGAGTAAACGAGACTCTTCTGTTTTGGTGGATCGCCACATTCTTTCAAATTTACGCGACATTTGCTTCAAGTTACGAGTTTCTGAGTCATACCATGGAGCTAGCCTCTGTCGTTTAATAATCTTCTTTTTTAAGGGGGCAATCGAGTCTAGAGTACTTCTCAGCAAACCTGCAGTACTATCAACAAACTGATCAAGCTGAGAGGGACTAACATTAGCATAAGAGCTTTCTGTAGTAAACAGATGTGGTAAAGAATTAAAAGCAGCTGGAATTGTTTCCTTAAATTTAGCTACAGTCCTATCAGACAAACATCTTGTGAGTACATTTTTGTTAACTGGAGAGTAGTCGGTTAATAGGACATCGAATGTTACTAAATAGTGATCTGATAAAAGAGGATTTTGTGGGAAGACAATTAAGTTTTCGGTTTCAAGGCCATAAGCTAGAACAAGGTCGAGGGTGTGGTTAAAGCGGTGAGTAGGCTGGTTTACACTTTGAGTGAAACCAATAGAGTCCAAAAGGGACATAAATGCCATGCTAAGACTATCATTATCAACATCTACATGAATATTGAAGTCCCCTACAATAATTATTTTATCTGAACTCAGGACTAAATCTGATAAAAACTCTGAGAATTCAGTTAGAAAATCAGAGTATGCGCCAGGAGGGCGGTATACTATCACAAATAAAACAGGCTGTAAAGTTTTACAGGCTGGGTGTGAAAAACTCAGAACAAGGCTTTCAAAAGAGCTGAAACTAAGTTTTGGTCTAGGGTTGATTAGAAGACTAGAACTGAAAATAGCTGCCACTCCACCACCTCGACCAGTGTCTCGAGGAGTATGAGTATTAAGATGACTGGGAGGAGTGGATTCATTTAAGCTGACATATTCTTCCTGACACAGCCAAGTCTCAGTTAAAGAGAGTAAATCAATATGATAATCTGATATCAGATCGTTCACTAATAGAGCTTTAGATGACAGGGATCTGATATTTAACAGACCACATTTAATTCTCATATTTTTTGGCATAACTTTGGTTGTTGTTTTAATTTTTATTAAATTTTTTTGATTTACTCCTTTTTTATTTGAGTTTGAATTAACTGTAATAAAAGGCCTGGGTTGGGGGGCAGACACAGTCTCTATAACATTAACATTGTGGCTGGGAAGATGCTCACAGGGAAGCTCAGAGGAGTGTGTAGGACTACATACTACATACTACATACTACATACTGCATACTGCATACTACATACTACATACTACATACTTCATACTACATACTGCATACTGCATACTACACACTGCATACTGCATACTACATACTGCATACTGCATACTACATACTACATACTACATACTACATACTGCATTCTGCATACTACATACTACATACTGCATACTGCATACTACATACAACATACTACATACTTCATACTACATACTGCATACTGCATACTACATACTACATACTACATACTGCATTCTGCATACTACATACTACATACTGCATACTGCATACTACATACAACATACTACATACTTCATACTACATACTGCATACTGCATACTACATACTACATACTACATACTGCATTCTGCATACTACATACTACATACTACATACTGCATACTGCATACTACATACTACATACTTCATACTACATACTACATACTGCATACTGCATACTACATACTACATACTTCATACCACATACTGCATACTGCATACTACATACTACATACTGCATACCGCATACTGCATTCTGCATACTACATACTACATACTGCATATTGCATACTACATACTACATACTGCATACTACATACTGCATACCACATACTGCATACTGCGTACTACACACTGCATACTACATACTGCATAACACATACTGCATACTGCGTACTACACACTGCATACTACATACTACATACTGCATACTGCATACTGCATACCACATACTGCATACTGCATACTACATACTGCATACCACATACTACACACTGCATACTGCACACTGCATACTGCATACTACATACTGCATACTGCATACTACATACCACATACTGCATACTGCATACTGCATACTACATACTACAAACTGCATACATACTACATACTTATATTCCTAGATTTGAGTTTACATTCAACAAAGAACAACGTCAGATTACAAATACAGATAGATGGATGAATGCATGGATCGATGGATGAATGCACGGATGGTTGGATGGATGCATGAATGTCTTGTGGACCCAAACCTTTGAACCATCCAGCCAATAACAGACAGCCTCAGTCAGTCAATCAGAAACAGCCTCAGTCAGCCATCAGAGACAGGTAAAATACAAGTTGTGTGGACTCTGGAGCTGGGTGTTGTAGAAGAAGCTGAACAGATGTGACCCTCAGTGTGTGTCTCTGAGGATCCATGAGGGCAGCTGTGCAGGAAACACAACATCTGGATGATGGGAGGCGTCCAGGGAACAGAAACACCTGAGCATCGTGGTGCTGCACCGCTTTGGCAGGACAAACTGTTTTCATCAAAGAAGTTTGGTTCCATGAGAGTTTGTAACAAAAAGACACAGATCCGTCTGTTTGTACCCAGAAGTCTTTGTGTTTATGGGTTCTTTACTCATAGACACTCTCACAGGTGCAACTTCACCCACAAGTCTGACCTCTGAGCCTAACTCCAACCACCTCATGCTACGCTCAGCTCTGTGTCCACATTTGTTTGCGATGTTCACCTGCACTCTTGTGTACTTTTAGTTTTTGTTAAGTTAGTATTAAGAGTTTATTCCTTTAAATAAATGAGGAAAAGATGATGCATTAATGTGTTTACTTATTCATGTGTTGTTTCTCAGACATCGATGATGCGCAGATGATGCAAAGAACTTCCGTTGACACCGACTTGTTTGTATATAAGCATAGGTTTATTACAAAGAATCAGCATCAGACAGGTTTCATGAATACCTGGGAGATCATCACGGCCAAATAGTGTCTCCCCGAATTACAGTTCTACATGCACTTATATATGTTGGGGGTGTGTATATGTTTCTTCTTCTTTACCATAACAGGACAAAGACCCTCAGACCCTCAGACTCTCAGACTGGGGGTCGTTAAATGCATCACCTAATAAGGAGTGAACCTCCTCTCAGTGTACATTATGTTCCTTTACATCATTGTATAAACAGAGCCCATGGACATATTTACGACTCTTACACAGGACTCTACAGAATCCTCCACGTAAGCATTTTCACCTCAGGTCAGATACTTCACATGTTTCAAACGTGACCCTGTCAGTGGACAAATGTCTGTGTGCCAGTCATAAGCAGATCTGCATAAAGTCATTTGGGATGTTTAACACTGTCAAACATTTAGCTCCAGCGCAGCCACCAGTGTGTAATCGGTGTGCGTAACATGAGTGTGTACAGGAGTGTGTAACAGGAGTTTACACGCTTGTGTCTGTACGTCTGTGCATGTTTGTGTGGCTTGCTCCTGTTACACACTCCTGTTAGACAGTCCTGTTACACACTCCTGTTAGACACTCCTGTTACACACTCCTGTTACACACTCCTGTTAGACAGTCCTGTTACACACTCCTGTTAGACACTCCTGTTACACACTCCTGTTAGACAGTCCTGTTAGACAGTCCTGTTACACACTCCTGTTAGATAGTCCTGTTACACACTCCTGTTACACACTCCTGTTACACACTCCTGTTAGATAGTCCTGTTACACACTCCTGTTACACACTCCTGTTACACACTCCTGTTAGACAGTCCTGTTAGACAGTCCTGTTAGACAGTCCTGTTACACACTCCTGTTACACACTCCTGTTACACACTCCTGTTAGACAGTCCTGTTACACACTCCTGTTACACACTCCTGTTAGACAGTCCTGTTAGACAGTCCTGTTACACACTCCTGTTAGACACTCCTGTTACACACTCCTGTTACACACTCCTGTTACACACTCCTGTTAGACAGTCCTGTTACACACTCCTGTTACACACTCCTGTTAGACAGTCCTGTTAGACAGTCCTGTTACACACTCCTGTTAGACACTCCTGTTACACACTCCTGTTACACACTCCTGTTAGACAGTCCTGTTACACACTCCTGTTAGACACTCCTGTTACACACTCCTGTTAGACAGTCCTGTTACACACTCCTGTTAGACAGTCCTGTTCGACAGTCCTGTTACACACTCCTGTTAGACAGTCCTGTACTCCTCCTGTACTCCTCCAGAGAGACGAGCAGACAGACAAGCAGACAGATGAGCAGAGAGACGAGCAGACAGACGAGCAGAGAGACCCTAACCCTAACCCACCCCCCCAGTACAACCTGTTGAGCTGTTTTATAGCATGCTGGTCATTAATGAAGACACCTGTGTGTTGTAGAATCACTCAGCTTTAATGGCTGTGTACCATCATGACTGCATGTGAACGTTAAATAACAGAAGAGCGATGCTGTTTATGCAGCAGTACTGGGTAATCAGAGACACCAACAGGACAGAGGGGGAACAGCTTCACCTTACACCAGACAGGAAGGCAGTCTGAGACAATCCCAGGCAGGTAACAGGTAAAAGTGGGCGGAGTCAGAAGCAGAAAATTCCTGATGAACCCACAAAGATGAACAAAGAGGAGCAGGACAACAGGGGAGGAGATGAACAGGGTTTACTGGTGACAACATCAGGGGCAGGTGAGGGATGAGCACAGGTGTGGATGATCAGGTCTGCGGAAAGCGTTGCGTTCACGTGGTGCAGATTTAAAACGAGTGTTTTTACAGTGTTCGCAGGAGAGGACGCGATTTGATCCAACAAAGACTTGATTTATTTTGATCCTGAGTCTGTTCTCGGGCGGAGGTCGACCTCAACTGAGAAGCAGTTTCAAATGAACCACGAGCTCTCTCTGGTTCAGCTGAGAGGCCCAACCTCCCACAGATCTGTTGTCATGAATAAGTGAACATACATAATGCACCATCAGACAAAGGCTGAGGAGAGCGAGGCGTGTTTCAGAGCTCAGCCACTCACAGTGACCTAATTACAGCACATTGTGGATCGGTTTGTAGCAATGTGTGAGCAAGGAGAGGGACCACAGGGCCCATATGAAAACTTTGACAGGGTGAGGACGGAGCAGGAAGACTCCTCAATGTGTTTTTAACATGAGACGGTGGACTCAGGAAAAGCTCCGCTGCCAGTGTACGTCAGGTGTCCTGCGTCATATAAGCTGATAAATAAGACTCTATGGAACGCTTCCTTCCTGTAGCGCTGATGTAATTAGATGTAACTCCGATGAAGATAGCAGCGAGGTATTTATGTCGCTCCCTCGAGGATTCACCAGCTTCACAGGAATAAAACATGAAGGCGACACACAAAGGAGGAAGTTTCTGTCTGAAACTTTATACAGAGGACGGAGATGTAAGACGAATCTAATGACAGTGTTTCACACTCACTTATAAGAAGGTTTAGATTTATCTTTCCTGTCATCTGTCGCCTTCAACAGAAGCTCAAAATGACAGTGACTACAGACAATGTGATCCTCGTCTTCTGTTCTCACCAAATAAACACTGACTGAGCTCTGACGCTTTAATCTCCTCCTGTTCTCCTCCTGAATGAAACAAACCACATGAATCTGTGTCTCCTTGGTTTGTGAAACAGAGTGAAAGCTGCCCTGACAGTGAAGGTCGTCCGTCCTGCGTCTGTCTGCAGCGTGTCCACAGGCCCTCTGTGCTCGCCATCTGCTGGAGGTGACCGACGAGCATCCAGACGCGCAGATTACCTTCAGCAGCGATTAAAAGCTGGCTGTCAGGCAGTGATTGTCTGAGAGGACACAAAGAAACACTGACAGAGATCCAACATGCAACAGATGGAGGCTGACCTCAATTTGTTCTTCGTCGCATCGGGAGGCTGTGAAACGATCGCTCGCTCAGGAGCTGCAGACAAACAGTGAGCAGAGACAGAAACCACAACGTGTTCAATCATCGTCCTTAAAGACAAAGACACTGATCATGTGAAGCTGGAGGCACGCGGCGGCTCTCTGCTCTGTCCAAGCCAGAGCTCTGTGACATCCTGCTGCTCTCTGTGAGCCATAGAAACAGCTGAGCTGTGTCAGGACTCATACAGCAGCTTGTGTTTCCAGTGTTTCAAAATATGAAGCTGGAGGTTCCTGTTGAGCCCGTTCACACCTGCTCTGCGTCCTTTCACAGTGTCTTAGCTACAGTCTGAGGTGTGAAGGTGTGAACTGCTCTGTGCTCTCAGGTGTGAAGAGGCTGAGCTGGGTTGATATTCATGAGTGTGTGTCGTTTGAAGCAGCATCAGACCTCAGTGACTCTCTCAATCGCCTCCCTTTTAATAATGCAAATGAGGCCGAGGCGAAAGGCGAGAGGTAATAATAACCTACACGGAACAGTAGACACGTTTCACACCTGAGACACTGAGGCTGACCTCTTTACAGGGAACAGAAACATCACACTCTCAGGTGTGAAAGACTCCAAACCCTGAGACAGAGAATCACCAGATGTGAGCAAAAAGAAGTGATGAACACGAAGGACATCAGTCACGTGATGAGGCGTCACCTGTTACAGGTAGACTGTGACTGACTGGCTCTCTGTCTCTGTCAGACATGTTCAACATCAGTGTTCATCTCTCCATCAGTGTCTGTGCTCGTTAGTCCTCACTCACGTTAGCAGCTGTGACACTGACAGGTAAAGACCACCTCCAGATGACAGCAGGTGTGTTTTCATCACAGCCGTGTGTTACTTTCCAGATTTAGTGTTAAATGATTTATTTCATGACCTTGAAATTGAGAAAGAGCATCAACTCGTGAGATATCTGTGCACGAGGATCGGAAGACATGATGTCATCATAGACACAAACGTGCTTGTTTCAATGCTCACAGTAATTGTGTTATTAAAGATCACAGCCGAGGAGAGGTTCACACGTCCGTCTACTGACACAACAGGAGGAACAGGTGATGGACGCACACAGAGCAGAGTTAGGTAAGAGACTGTAATGTCCGGTCCAGACTAAAAGGTCAAAACACAAAACACTCAGGAAACAGGAAACAGGCCGGACCGACGAGACAGAGGAACACTTCACTGTGAAACACCTCCGAGAGCTGCTGCAGCCGTCCATCATGTTCCAGGTGAGTTCATGTATTCCTCTGAGCTGCAGTCTGAGGTGATGGAGGGTAAGGAGACGGAGCTGTGGGTACTAATCCTAACCCACACTGAGACGTGTCTCCATATTGAAAGAACACTCTGAGGTCATCAGAGGTCATAATGTATGAGGGGGGAGTGTGTCTGCAGGCGGCTCATCCTCATCATCTCTTTGTTGTTGTTAATCAGCATCAGAGCCTCTCTCAGCTAAGTCACCTCTCAGTATTTAACTTCTATGCATAAAGTTAACGAATGTGACTTCACAACAGCAGACCTCTGAACTCTGCAGCGGGACGGTGGGAGATTATTAAACTGCTCACTTAGGGAGAATTGTCACTGTGTTTCACAGAGGAGTTACTCCCCGGCTCATGAGGAGGGAGGAGGGGGAGAAGGGGGAGGAGAGGGAGGCATTCTGGTGACTCCCCCATCATTCACTGAGCCTGTCCCTGCCTGTCTGTATAAGCAGCTCACAGAGGATGTTCTTTAGTTCTTCAACGTCTCACCCAAACGTCTCACCCAAACGTCTCACCTGAACGTCTCACCTGAACGTATCACCCAAACATTACCTGAACGTCTCACCTGAACGTCTCACCTGAACGTCTTACCCAAACATCACCTGAACGTCCCACCTGAACGTCTTACCCAAACATCACCCAAACATCACCTGAACGTCCCACCTGAACGTCTCACCTGAACGTCTTACCCAAACATCACCTGAATGTCTCACCTGAACGTCTCACCTGAACGTCTTACCCAAACATCACCTGAATGTCTCACCCGAACGTCACCTGAACGTCTTACCCAAACATCACCTGAATGTCTCACCTGAACGTCTCACCTGAACGTCTTACCCAAACATCACCTGAATGTCTCACCCAAACATCACCTGAACGTCTCACCTGAACGTCTTACCCAAACATCACCTGAACGTCCAACCTGAATGTCTAACCCAAACATCACCTGAACGTCTCACCTGAACGTCTCACCCAAACGTCACCTGAACCTCTCACCCAAACATCACCTGATATCTCACCCGAACGTCTCATCCAAACGTCTCACCCAAACATCACCTGAACGTCTCACCTGAACCTCTCACCCAAACATCAACTGAACGTCTCATCCGAACGTCTCACCCAAACATCACCTGAACGTCACCTGAACGTCTCACCCAAACATCACCTGAACGTCTCACCCAAACATCACCTGAACATCCCACCTGAACGTCTCACCCAAACATCACCTGAACGTCCCACCTGAACGTCTCACCCAAACATCACCTGAACGTCTCACCTGAACATCTCACCCGAACGTCTCACCCAAGCATCACCTGAACGTCTCACCCGAACGTCTCACCCAAACATCACCTGAACGTCTCACCTGAACGTCTCACCCAAACATCACCTGATATCTCACCCAAACATCACCTGAACGTCTCACCTGAACGTCTCACCCAAACGTCACCCAAACGTCTCACCTGAACGTCTCACCTGAACATCACCTGAACGTCTCACCTGAACGTCTCACCTGAACGTCTCACCTGAACGTCACCTGAACGTAACATGTTTTGTCGAATATGATTATTATTATTCATATTCTTCTTGTTAGATATGAACAGTGTTGCTGCTGCTCTCTGACTGTAAAATCAGTGCTGTGTAAAAGTTTAAGCCCTTTTAGATGTTTGAATACAGACTTCACTGACGAGTGTTTTTAGGACAGTTCACACTTTAGACTCCTGAACTATCCCACAGAGATGTTTATCTGCTGTTACAGAGAGAGACCATCTGTTGAAGAGGAACCTGAAGACGCGTGCGGGCAGACCGCCCAGAGCACGATTCAATAATAGCTCTTACAGGAGCTAAAGATGAACATCAGAACATGGGGGCTGATCCAGAATCATTACCTGACACAGAAACAGCTGTGTGAGCGGGAAACAGCTGCACCACAGAGAGGGAGAATAACAACACGACATCAGCTGGTCATTAAACATCTACATGTCGCTTACAGGCAGACAGGTGTGTCCAGGTGTGCTGCCTTCAGCAGGAGAACAGGTGAGGGTAAGGACAGAAGACTCGGCTGCCAGTGGAAAAAACCTGAGAGCGGCAGAGGACAGAGAAGACTTCAGCTCAGTTTTAATCAGCAGGTTCTGTTTACCTAATGTAGACAGGAAGTTAAAGACATCGTCATCTGGTAGGATCCTGAGCATCAGGTATTAGTGGTGCTCGTGCCTGTGATGACTCCGCCCCGGTCAGACCCTCTGATGTCTCACAGAGGCAGAGCAGCGTCGGCCTGCGAGCTCCTCAGGGAGACTCTGTCAGCAGTTATCAGCTGTAAGAGCTCGGCTGTCTAAACACACTGAACTTTGTCAGCCTTACAGAGGAGCACAGGTCACACACACACTCTCATCTGCATAATTACTACAGTCCTGATTTCATTAAAGCTCCAGCAAACACTTCAGCTGTAGTGATTCAAAGCAGCAGAGCCTCAGTGATCCAGCACACAAACAGGCTGTTTGTTTCAGCCTCAGGACGTCGACACGCCGAGGAGGAGGTTTGATTCTTCTTTTATCATCATGCTCCAAACTTTCATTCACACTAACTCTGACCGGAACACGCTTCAATCTACTGTATACAGGTTTATACAGACTGAACCTTTAATAAACAGTGACCTCATTGTTACACGTAACTCTGAAAACATGAAACAGTATAAACATGTTACAGCTGAGCGTCTTCATCAACATGAATCTGAAGATGAACACTCATCAAGCCGACACCAGGAGCATCAAAACGAACATTACAGCTCGTTATGTTCATGAAACAGCAAACAGCAGCATCCTGAAGACGTCATGTGGTGACCTTTGACCCCTCAGACACGCTGAGCACACTCTTTCTCTCTCTGTAGATTCTTATGTGAACAAACTGAATTAAATGTCAATAAAAATGACAAACAGACCGATGGAGGGCAGAGAGGGGGCTGCTAGTGAGGGACAGCATCACACGCGACACGCGACACGCACACACACACACGCACGCACACACGCACGCACGCACGCACACACACACACACACACACACACACACACGCACACACGCACGCACGCACGCACACACACACACACACACACACACACACACACACACACACACACGCACGCACGCACACACTGAGGATGACAGATCAGAGGAGATGAGGCGTCCCATTAAAGCTCCATTTAACCTCCTTATTCACTAACATGTCCCGTCATGCTGTCACCTGACTGTCATAATCACAGCAACATCAGTGATGTTAGTGTGACCAAAATGTGTGTGTCTAAGTACAGGGTGAACAACAATCAAAGTAACTGATTGGACCAGACTCAAAGCCAAGAGGAAGGATGAGCTCAGATGAGCACAGTGAAACAGACACACAGGACTCGGCTGTAGATCTGACTGCACATACTGAACAGCGGATAAGGTACTAAGCAGGTGGGACCCAAAGTAAGTTCATGTCACAATGAACATGTATGCACATGTAACCCATATGAAAAATAGGGCTACTAAAACCTTGTATATCATCTAGAGATGTAGTTGCATGTTGTTTCCACATGGGGGCGCAGTATATCGTCTGTGCATCTTAAGTGGTTAAGAACGCTGCGTGCGTCTTTCTTTTTTACATTCACTTCCATTGAGATCTCTCCCTGCAAAACGTGCTGCAGACAGACTAAACAACTCGGTATGAAATGCCACAAAATAGTCCTAAAATTCGGATTATTTCTATGTATGAATGCTAATAAGCTGTTCTTTTATCAGAATCTCAGCTGCAAACGTGAGGGAGGCAGTTTCTGTCGAGTTACAAGTGTATTTTTTATGAGTGAAACTCCGGTGAGTAGAAGCACACCTGGGTTGCTAGTAGCCAGCTAGCGCTAGCGGCTAAGCTAATCGCCAGCCATTGTGAGGAAAAACACACTAAACTTACTGGTTGAGTTCAGATACTTTTCATAAAAACCAATCGGAGTTATGAGAATGTTGTCTAATGTTTCCAACGTACTTTGGTGCATATTGCATCATTGTATTAATGTTTTAAAAAGATCGCTAATGCTAATAGCGGGCTAGCGCTAGCGACGAGCTAACGCTAATAGTCAAGCTAATGGTTAGTGGAACAGTGATAGCATGGTGAAGCATTAAAGGTGCATTGCACTACTCTGTTAACATTAAAGCCATTCGGTTTTAGTGTGGTTAACACACTTAAAAGGTTGTAGTACAGCTACATTATGAGTTAATTGATTTTGGTTATTAAAATGTTTATTAAAAATGCAATTCATGTTCATGTTTAAAGTGGAACATATTAAAACAATGTATAAAATGTATAAAAATAGTTAAAAAGTGAAGATAAATAATTCATTTGTTGTAAAAAGTGAAGATTATTCATTTGGTAATGCTAAAATGCCAATTGCTGTTGTAATACATGTTAATTAATTTAATTGTAATTGAAGTATATCCTTGGTTATTGGTTATACGTTAAGATATTCTAAAAACAATTAAGAAAATAAGTTAATGAGGTCTCATGTTAGAAACAGAAAATGATAATAATTTACTGTACTGCACTATTTGTGTAGGTTGGTTTTTGAACTACCAGGTATAATTTGGAGGATTCAGTGATGGCGAGCCCAGCCCAGTGAGACTGTGGACGGTCGTGGAAGCGGTGTGGCCTACCGTAGGATCGGTCTACAGAGGACATCTGATTTGCTCGATTCCTTCATTTGAGAAGAACCACCAGATAAGAACATGTACACTCTATTAGCTCTACCCGGGTAGAAGTAGAAATATTAAAGGAACATTCAATACACAAAGACAAAGAACTGCACTCTTTGGATCTCAAACTCCTTAACTTAAAGGAGCACTCGAGTTGAAGATTTCAATTCCAAAAAGGACTCATTCTTGTTTTATTTTATTTTTCACTTTGAAGAGCTCTATTTTATTTCATTTCTTTTTGTATATTTTACAGTACTGCTAATGCTGTGTGATTGCTGCAAGGCAATAAAACTGTCAACTGTCCAACTCAATTCCAACTCCTCTCTTGAGTTACTCAAGGCAAACCACTCCCCGAACCTAGGTAGATGTTAGCGTCTCTCTTACTATTGGTTAGGGCTAGGGGGCGCTACACACAGATTCAGTCAGGAAAATAACAAACTGATAAAACAGGTATGTTTTTAAAAGATGATTTTTTTGTCCTTTCATGCCTATATTGACAGAGAGCAGCGGATAGTGTCGGAAACAGGAAGAGAGAGTGGGGGATGACACGTGGCAGAGGGAGTTGAACCCGGGGCCGCAGCATCGAGGACCGTAGCCTCTGAGCTCAACCGGCGCCCTAGACGTGGTATTTTTAAAAGTCTTTGTAAGAGTCAGTTCTCACGCCAACCCCTCTGGGGGACCGGTATGAAGAACGGTACATGTCCCCGGAAGCTGTATGTGTGTGTACAGTTCAATCCTACCGCCCTTGATGTAGGAGGCAAGTTCTCAGCCTTCTTGCTGCAGGCCACAGGTTCTGTATCTGGTGGACTGGGCTCACCATCAGTGCTGGAGAAGGGTTTCTCTGGGATCTCTGGGATCTCGAGTCGTCCTGTATGGCTCTGAAATCTCCTCTGAAATCCCAGACTGCCTCCTCCTTGCTGCTCTCTGAAGTCTCCAAAAGCCTGACCGGTGTGATGAGTCAGGCCTCGGGGCACAGACTGCAATGGAACAGCGTCCTCTGTGATTTTATATCGTTCACATAAAATGAGTTTCTCTATTGTTTAGCTAACTTTCTTTCCACTTCGATAGTAATGCTTTGCACTGTGCCCTTTCACCTTCACTGACGTGACCAGTCAGTGAACAGACCGGAGGTGGGCTCAAACGTTTGATTGGCTACAGTGAAAGTAAACTTGAAGTTATTGGAGCCAAGCTCATCAACAAAGCATTTTTTCTTTCTCTCCATTAAACTCAAACATGTAAAATATTTAATAAGATTTGTTTCAAAAGGAACTACATGATTTCCTAAATGTTAATTCAGAGATTTAACTAGTCTGGGCTACAGCAGGCAGACAGGCAGGTGTGTTTAAGTTGTTTGTTTTCACATGGGACTCTAAAGCTCACCTGTGCACACTGATACGTAGCAGCCGCTCTCTGCAGGAGGATGATGACCTGGAACATTTCCATGTCTCTGTGTGAAACCTCCTCCCCCCTCTGTAGCGCCTTCATTACAGTGTTCCTGAATGAATGAAGCTCTGCCTCTCTGTGGATCACCTTCATGTTCCTGAGGAAACATCAAAGACAGCAGAGCAGGTTTTTATCTGACACTTGTATTTACTGTCACCCAGGTGAGACTCTGCATTCAGGTGACGTTCGAGATCAAAGAGGATTTGAACAAGGCACAAAATAAAACACAAGACGGAGAGAAATGCGCTGCAGAGAGCGAGAATCACGTCCGCGCAGGAGAGCGTTGATTTCATTCATCATGTAGGTCAGACTAAAGTGACAACTCAAGTCTCTAGTCACTCGAGACACGTCAAAGTCTAGGATCTCATTAGTCAAGACAAGTCCAAGTCTAGTCTCGAGTTATGACAAGTCTTAGTCAAGCTGCAGGTCAGTCAAAGTGTCAGGGTCAGAGGTCAGTCAAATCTTCTGTTGTTTATTCTTCCAACATTTCATCAGGTCAAAAGTTGAATCTTGAATCAGTTTCAGGTTTTTGGAGTCGAGGTCTCGCAGCATTCAGGTCCAAGTCTGAACTCGTCACTTTACTCCAAGTCTCCGGTGTACAGCTGCAGAGTCATGTGACCTGTCAGTGCAACATGAACTTCTACAAACCCTGACAGAGCCTCAGCTGCTGTTTCACAGAGTGACTCTAAAGGGAAGCATTGGTGGGTACTGTTTCAGTATATTCTCTGCACATTTTCAGGTTTTCAGACGGTGATAGTGGTGAGTTCAGGGTCCGCGGGGGAATGTGGGCTTTGTCACACAGCAGAAGAAGCAGAAACTGTTCCTGTAGAAATTTGAAGAAAGGACAGTAAAGTCTGATTGAACCAGCTCATGAAACAGTTCACTATATTCAGTATCCTCACATCGAGTGAATCCATCACTGCAGTTTAATATTACAAAACCTGAAGATACTGAGATCGACCAACAGGTTCAAAGTTTCTGTTGTTTCTGTTAGAGAACAGGAAGTGGATAGGACTCGAGAGGAACAACAGACCAGTATGAGACGTGTTCTTAAACGTGCCTTTAATCCTCTCGGCTCGGAACAAAACAGAAAACACTCTGTGATATTTCACAGTCTGTAAGCCGGCAGCCTGTTCTGTCTGAGCAGAGGAAGGTACGCACATACATGAGCCACAGGTCAAAGGTCATGGTGCAATATTATGATGGAGTCCACACTGTGTGCAAACTTGATTCTTTACAGTGCGTACTGTGTGAGTGTCAGTGATCAGGACGGCCGGGACTCTGCAGCAGGTCTTTGCATCCCTGCAGTCGTTTGGTGTCTGTAAAGTGATGAAGGCCAGGTGGACAGGTGTGGCGGACAGGTGTGAGAGCAGCTGTTCCCAGCAGGTATACAGACGTCACCAAACGAGCCAGATGGAGGTCCAAACTGAAGAGGTGAAGAAAGATGAATATGAGACTAGAGAGGAGAGACATCTCGTCTGTCTCACTGTGACGCCTCACACACTCACCTGATTAAACAGGTAAGGCTGAAACACTGAATTATTACACGTTTGTGTTTACAGCAGGAGTGCTCTGAGCCACAGAGGGTTTGTATCTGACTAACTCATTCATTATTCCTCCTCTTTAAATAATGGATCTGCTCCTGAGACGAGCTGTGCATTTTTAACAGAGCACAGTTTCTGAGGTGGGAGCGTGCAGGAGTCAGACAGGTGCTCACAGGCTCACACTCTGCAGGTGTAAAACTGGCTGCTGCAATTGAACCGACACATCAGGGAGGTACACTACGGAGCAGGATCAGGTGTTACCGAGGCAACTTCAGGGTTAACTCTGAGTTTTCAGTACTACGAAGCTGGTTCACTTCTTACCGGGGTAGATCACCATGGTAACTTATGCTGAACACCTGACCTGCTCTGGAGATGCTGATGTTGGAGATAAGAGATCAACCTGAACTAAACACCTGCTGACCAATCAGGTCTCTTGATTCAGGAGCTCTGAGAGCAGATGATGAGAGAGAGCGGTCAAACACTTCCTGTTTACTGTCTGAGTTTATGAAATATATTGATGACAGATATTGATCGAGCTTCACTGATAAACATCTCCAGCAGAGCCTGATAAACACACTGAAGCCTGAAGGTCTTTGGTTCTTATCAGAACGTAAACATTCTTCAAACTGGGCTTTGATCTCGATGTGCTCCGTAGTTTGATACGTCTGAGAGAAGTCTCAATCTGTCCTTAACAAAAACACATCTGTGTAACGTATTAATCTGATGTAATGATGAATCTGATGACGGAGCAGTGATATTATTATATTTGCACATTTACAGTCTTGTTGCTGTTTGTCCTTCCTGCCTCCAGCAGCTGCAGCTGAGTGATTTGGATTCTGTGTAACTTCATCTCTTTCTAAAATTAGAGTTTCTCTGAGTCCGTGTTTAGATTGGTCATTTGCTGCAGACTCCGCCCCTTCATCTGAGCGCGCTCAGAGAAACCCTGGGTTGACTGATCGAGTTGAACCAGCATCACTAGTTTAGTTTAGTTTAGGTCAGTTAGCTCAGACAGCCTCAGTACTCCAGATGTTTCCGTGCACTGTAAAATGATCTCATGAGGGACCAGTGTGACACTCGTCCACTCTGATCATCTCATCTCTTCTTCAGTCCATCCAACACTCAAACTGCCAAACAAAAGCTGATTTTCATCTCCATCAGACAGACCTCACATCTCCATCAGACAGACCTCACATCTCCATCAGACAGACCTCACATCTCCATCAGAGAGACCTCACATCTCCATCAGAGAGACCTCACATCTCCATCAGAGACCTCACATCTCCATCAGAGAGACCTCACATCTCCATCAGACAGACCTCACATCTCCATCAGAGAGAGACCTCACATCTCCATCAGACAGACCTTACATCTCCATCAGAGAGACCTCACATCTCCATCAGAGACCTCACATCTCCATCAGAGAGAGACCTCACATCTCCATCAGAGACCTCACATCTCCATCAGACAGAGACCTCACATCTCCATCAGAGAGACCTCACATCTCCATCAGAGAGAGACCTCACATCTCCATCAGAGAGACCTCACATCTCCATCAGAGACCTCACATCTCCATCAGACAGAGACCTCACATCTCCATCAGAGAGACCTCACATCTCCATCAGAGACCTCACATCTCCATCAGAGAGACCTTACATCTCCATCAGAGAGACCTTACATCTCCATCAGAGAGACCTCACATCTCCATCAGACAGAGACCTCACATCTCCATCAGAGAGACCTCACATCTCCATCAGACAGAGACCTCACATCTCCATCAGAGAGACCTCACATCTCCATCAGAGACCTCACATCTCCATCAGACAGAGACCTCACATCTCCATCAGACAGAGACCTCACATCTCCATCAGACAGAGACCTCACATCTCCATCAGACAGACCTCACATCTCCATCAGACAGAGACCTCACATCTCCATCAGAGAGACCTCACATCTCCATCAGAGACCTCACATCTCCATCAGAAAGAGACCTCACATCTCCATCAGAGAGACCTCACATCTCCATCAGACAGAGACCTCACATCTCCATCAGAGAGACCTCACATCTCCATCAGAGACCTCACATCTCCATCAGACAGAGACCTCACATCTCCATCAGACAGAGACCTCACATCTCCATCAGAGAGACCTCACATCTCCATCAGAGACCTCACATCTCCATCAGAAAGAGACCTCACATCTCCATCAGAGACCTCACATCTCCATCAGACAGAGACCTCACATCTCCATCAGAGACCTCACATCTCCATCAGACAGAGACCTCACATCTCCATCAGACAGAGACCTCACATCTCCATCAGAGACCTCACATCTCCATCAGACAGACCTCACATCTCCATCAGAGACCTCACATCTCCATCAGACAGAGACCTCACATCTCCATCAGAGAGACCTCACATCTCCATCAGACAGAGACCTCACATCTCCATCAGACAGAGACCTCACATCTCCATCAGAGAGACCTCACATCTCCATCAGACAGAGACCTCACATCTCCATCAGAGAGACCTCACATCTCCATCAGAGAGACCTTACATCTCCATCAGACAGAGACCTCACATCTCCATCAGACAGAGACCTCACATCTCCATCAGAGAGACCTCACACCTCACATCTCCATCAGAGACCTCACATCTCCATCAGACAGACCTCACATCTCCATCAGAGAGACCTCACATCTCCATCAGACAGAGACCTCACATCTCCATCAGACAGAGACCTCACATCTCCATCAGAGAGACCTCACACCTCACATCTCCATCAGAGACCTCACATCTCCATCAGACAGACCTCACATCTCCATCAGAGAGACCTCACATCTCCATCAGAGAGACCTCACATCTCCATCAGACAGAGACCTCACATCTCCATCAGAGAGACCTCACATCTCCATCAGACAGACCTCACATCTCCACCAAGACAGTCTACCAAGGTGAGGCTGTTGAAGACAGTTTCATGTCACAGGTCAGACACCATGGCAAGACTGAGCACAGCAACAAGACACAAGGTAGTTATATTGCATCAGCAAGGTCTCTCCCAGACAAAGATTTCAAAGCACACTGGGGTTTCAAGATGTGCTGTTCAAGCTCTTTGGAAGAAGCACAAAGAAACGGGCGACGTTGAGGATCGTAGACGCAGTGGTCGGCCGAGGAAACTTAGTGCAGCAGATGAAAAACACATCTGATGAGTCAGAATGTGAAATATTTGGCTGCAGCAGAAGGCAGTTTGTTCGCCGAAGGGCTGGAGAGGGCTACAATAATGAGTGTCTGCAGGCAACAGTGAAGCATGCTGGAGGTTCCTTGCAGGTTTGGGGCTGCATTTCTGCAAATGGAGTCGGAGATTTGGTCAGGATTAATGGTGTCCTCAATGCTGAGAAATACAGGCAGATACTTATCCATCATGCAATACCATCAGGGAGGCGTATGATTGGCCCCACATGTATTCTGCAGCAGGACAACGACCCCAAACATACAGCCAATGTCATGAAGAACTATCTTCAGCGTGAAGAAGAACAAGAAGTCCTGGAAGTGATGGTATGGCCCCCACAGAGCCCTGATCTCAACATCATGGAGTCTGTCTGGGATGACATGAAGAGACAGAAGGATCTGAGGAAGCCTACATCCACAGAAGATCTGTGGTTAGTTCTCCAACATGTTTGGAACAACCTACCAGCCGAGTTCCTTCAGAAACTGTGTGCAAGTGTACCGAGAAGAATTGATGCTGTTTAGAAGGCAAAGGGTGGTCATACCAGATATTGATCTGATTTAGATTTCTCTTCTGTTCATTCACTGCATTTTGTTCATTGATGGAAATAAACTATGAACACTTCCATTTCTGAAAGCATTCTTAGTTTACAGCTTTTTTTCACACCTGACTAAAACTTTTGCCCCGTACTGTACCTCATGCCCTTTCCTTCTTTCCTTTCCTTCTCTGAGGCTCAGCACAGACTGACGCTCTTCTTCATGACACAGATAAAGGATGTCTCCTAGTGTGAACAGGCTGCTCACACTAGTGCAGTGATTCTCAAACTGTGGGGAGCGCCAACGTTTGGAATCAGGCGGAACTATGTTTTGACGTCGGACAACCCGGACTCATTTTCGGGTGGCACAGTACACAAACACGTTGACCTCGCATATCTCACTGATTTCTGTGAGAAGCACATCACATGTAGACTTCCACACTCTAATTGTTCTCTTTTCTTCACTGTATTAAGTTTTAATTCCCAATCTACTTTAATCTGATCACTTTGCTTTGCTTCACTCCCCCAACACACCTGAGCAGAGGTGCTCTCTGCACAGCTGCATGCCCCGCCCCCCTCTATCTGTCTGTCTCTCTGTCTGCTTTGTTGACTACCCTCATCCGCCCTCTGTTTAATTAAGTTACAAAAGTTAAATATTTTCTCTCGCAATTCAAAACAGCACGTGAGCTGCGTGTGCACGAGGGACGTTATTAATGACGTAGCGATCAAAACGAGCGATCGATTGTTACCGAATGACATGTGCACCTTTTTATAAGCTTTATAAACAGCGACAATCAATGCATTTACGGTAGGGACCAACGGAGATACACAATATGATTGTTTAGATAAGATTGCGTAACAGAACTGATTGTGTGCGGACAGAGCGTCCGATGTCGGACCCTCTTTTACCCGTTAGAACACTGTGAGGAGTAAACTGGCCCCGCTGTTGTTTATTTGGTTGCCACGAGTTCACGTGTGATTGATGTCCTGTGACTCCTGTCACTGTTTCAGGGCCGCCTCAGCAAAATGTATGTAGCGGAAACACTGTTTTTTTAAAGCACTGATTGAACTTCATTGTTATTGTTCTGAAAAAGTTATTGCACATTTTATTATATTTCTATTTGAAAAAGTCTGATTGAAATAGTTGGGTTTTTTTGCACAGCAAATTACTCAGAGAAAAGTGAAAAGAACGGTCACGATTTTGACTTTCTTTCAATAAAAGTTTAACTTCACCCATTTGTGATATTTTTTTTTGGGGGGGGGCCTGGACATTTTTTTTTCTCCAAGGGGGGGCTTGACAGAAAAAGTTTGAGAACCACTGCACTAGTGCCTTATACAGCATTAGTGAACTCAGTCAGATAATTCAGTCACATAAATCAACAGCTTTGGCACAGTGTATGTTTCAGCCCTTTCATAGGAGGTCAAACTGAAGGTGAGTGACTGTCGTGGCCCTTCACAGGGAGGTACAGCAGAGACGCTGGTTATACATGAAGCTTCTGTCTGACATTAACGTCTCTCAGGTGATGGAGACTGAAAAAGACAGCTTATCAATCAATCAATCAATTAATCAATCAATCACATTTTATTTGTATAGCGCCAAATCATAACCAAAGTTATCTCAGACACTTTACAGACAGAGCAGGTATCAACCGACTCTTTGTTATTCAGAGAGAGACCGACATGAATCACCGAGAGCAGCTCTGAGCAACATTCAGCACAGAGACAGAAACACTTCCTTTAACAGGCAGAAACCTCGAGCAGAACCAGACTCATGCTGGACATCTGAAGAGACTGGACGGGCCGAGAGAGGGAGAGAGAGAGAGAGAGGGAGGAGCAGGATAGAGACAGGCAGAGAGAGCAACAACAACAACAACAACATCAACATAGGTTATTGTTCTTGTTGCTTACATAGAAGGAAGGTTCAAAATTCACTCTCCATCTTTTTACTCCAGTCGTCAGGTGTGAGTTGGTTACTGTGCAGAAAGGACTGATACGCACATGTTTACATGCACACACACAAAAAGAAGTGTGGGGTTATCCTCCTGCTCCTCTGAGACGCTGTGGACCGTTTGTTAAACTGATTGAGCGTCCGCCTGCAGGAGGATGCAGACTGAACGTGACGCTTATGATAAATGTTTGTCCTGAAGAAGCTGAATTATCTCCTGTGTCTGTCTGAGTTTTGGCTCCGTCCTGCAGTCCAGCCGTCCTCACAGGGTCCACAAATCTTCCAACCAAACGTTGGAGAGCTGGAGGTCTGTCTGCTCTCTGTGATAACACGCTGCTCCTCACTGTCTCTCATGCTCTCTGTGTTTTATTCCGCTCTTTGCCCTGTGCTGCATGTTTTTATTTATCAGTCCGTGTCAGCTGCAGAGCTGCAGGCGCAAATTAGTTTGGCTTCCACTTCCTGCTCGGAGACACGTGGCAGCTTCTTCTTCTTCTGTGGTTTTAGGGGAGATTAACGACACTTCTGGGACTGTGATGGGAGCAGCGTGTGATGATTCCCCTCCTGCCTGTGACCCCTCTGAGCAGCCGCTCTGTGCATCTCTGTAACAAGGACAGCTGATATCTAACATAAGCAGGGGGCATTAAAACTCTACAACATTCACACTGTGTCGTGCTGTAAGGTCGTGGCTGCAGGTGTAGCTGCTGCTGCAGCAGAGATCCTGCATCCGTCTGAACTAGTGACAGACTCTGCCACGATGACCACGTGTGACTCACTGTGACCAGCTTAAACGGAGCCTGTCTCTAAGCAGATGGATGTCAGTAAAGACTCCCACATAAAACACTACTCTGCTGCTCGCCCCCTCGCTTTCTCTCCTCCCCTGTCAGATCCACACTCGCATCCAACATGGCTGCCGGGGAACGGTCCAACAGGAAGAAGTCCTCTGTCGGGGTTTGTAAAAATAACTCCAACTACATTTAACATGTTTCTTTGACTTTGTAGGCTGAAAAGTTTCACAGAGTGCATGCTGGGAAGTGTAGTCTCCCTTTGTGTCCCATGCTTTAATCACTGTGAACAGAGCAGCTCAATGAGCGACCAACACCACTAATGAAACATCATTATATACATATACATATATACATGATTGTTATATATTTTCTATATAAATTCCTGGTGAACAACTAATATGAAAACGTTTCAGTTGGACATTGATGGATGGTTCACCAGAACATTCCAGAGGTCGTCGCAGAGAGGGAGCTGGCTGTGTCTGCCGCCCTCTGGTCCGAGGGTAAATAAATCTGCAGCTTTAACGCTCGAGATGTTTTTTTCAGATGGACTGAAATGGTAAAAATCTGAAGAACTGAAACTGATGAAATATTAATAAATCCGCATTATTTTGATGCTTAGATGTTTTATTCACCCGGAGGACAAAAATCCAACCAAAAGCAAATAAAAGGTATTTCAAGTCAGAGCGGCTGCGTCTCCAAGTTTAGAAGAAAAGGATGAATTAATCACAAGATTTTATTGCTGAGAGGAAAAACACGGAGCGTCCATCTGCAGCCAGGAGCGGTTCAATCCCTCAGCTGAGTGAGGAGGGAGGGAAGGAAGGAAGGAGGGAGGGAAGGAAGGAAGGAAGGAGGGATGGAGAGAAGGAAGGAAGGAGGGAGGGAAGGAAGGAAGGAAGGACGGAAGGAGGGAGGGAGGGAGAGAAGGAAGGAAGGACGGAAGGAAGGAGGGAGGGAGAGAAGGAAGGAAGGACGGAAGGAAGGAGGGAGGGAGAGAAGGAAGGAAGGAGGGAGGGAGGGAGGGAGGGAGAGAAGGAAGGAAGGAGGGAGGGAGGGAGAGAAGGAAGGAAGGAGTGAGGGAGAGAAGGAAGGAAGGAGGGACGGAGAGAAGGAAGGAAGGAGGGAGGGAGGGAGAGAAGGAAGGAAGGAAGGAGGGAGGGAGAGAAGGAAGGAAGAAAGGAAGGAAGGAGGGAGGGAGAGAAGGAGGGAAGGAGGCAGGGAGAGAAGGAGGGAGGGAGGGAGGGAGAGAAGGAAGGAGGGAGGGAGGGAAGGAAGGAAGGAGGGAAGGAAGGAAGGAGGGAGGGAGGGAGAGAAGGAAGGAGGGAGGGAAGGAAGGAAGGAGCGAGGGAGAGAAGGAAGGAAGGAGGGATGGAGAGAAGGAAGGAAGGAGGGAGGGAGAGAAGGAAGGAAGGAAGGAAGGAGGGAGGGAGAGAAGGAAGGAAGGAGGGAAGGAGGCAGGGAGAGAAGGAGGGAGGGAGGGAGGGAGAGAAGGAAGGAGGGAGGGAAGGAGGGAAGGAAGGAAGGAGGGAGGGAGAGAAGGAAGGAAGGAGGGAGAGAAAGAAGAAAGGAGCGAGGGAGAGAAGGAAGGAAGGAGGGAGGGAAGGAAGGAAGGAGGGAAGGAGGCAGGGGTAGAAGGAGGGAGGGAGGGAGGGAGGATGTATGAATTATCAAAGAAAACAGGGGTTATAGTGTATGAAGATGATGCTCTCCTCCGATTGGTTGATGTGATATCCGACGATGGTAGTTTAAGAGCTTGAGGCTTGTGAGTTAATTAGTGAGTTTTACAGTTAGTCTTTATGCTAAGCTAAGCTAACGGGCTGCTAGCTAACAGTAAACACGTGGGAGCCTCAACATGTCCACAGAGTCAGTGAGTCAGTGAAAGGAGCCGTTTTTGGGTCTTTATTTAAAGAGTTTATTCAGCACTCAGATGTCAGGCAGGTTTCTTCAGTCTGTTTCAGCTGCAGCAGCGAGCGTGTTCAAAACAGGAACATTTCTTCAGTGATGGGACGATCAGACAGCTGCTGGTTTGTCTTCATTATGTCTGTTTAATGTATTGAATTAGGCTGTTTCCTAGTATGTGTGCTGCATGTTTGTTTAAGCAACATTGAAGTGAAATGAATGAAGGACTGATCCGGATCGTGGATCTGATTGGGACATCTCCAATGAAAAGTACATGAAGTTCGGCTCTACAGACGAGGCAGGGAGACACCAGTCTGTGTGTTTACACATAAACACAATACATCAGAGACGGAGGAGACGCACAGTCATTTACAGGATATTTGTTCTGTGTATTCCTCAGGTCACTGTGTGAATGAGTCACAAACACGGAGCTGTTGACCTTCAGCCGAGCAGTGAAAAGCTACAACACTAAAGACTAAGGAGAGAGGAGGTGTGAAACAGTCTCTGCTTCAGTAACACAGACTCCCTCTCTCAGCCTCCAGGGAGCTTTACTTATTTACTGGAGCCCCTGAGAATCTTCTCAGTGACCTCTAGAACCTCCTAAGGGACCAGAACCACCTGAAGAACCTCTAAAACATCTCTACAGGCCTCAAGAATCTCCTCAGTGACCTCTAGAACCACCTAACCACCCTGAAGAAGGTGTGGTGTCCTCCCTCCTGGCCTCAGACGAACAGACTCTGCCTCGTTCCCCTCCACTGGGAGCCTCCTTGCTCCTCTGCCTTCTTCAGCTGCTCATTATCAGCGCAGACAAACAGGCTGCTGCTCCTCATTAGTGCAGCATAAAGACATGTCATTTAGATGTAATCAGAGGTGGGGCTGCTGACACACAACATCAATATTTAAATGAGTTTTCCCTGAATGTTAATGAAATGGTGATTTATGAGAGCCGCAGGCTTCATTTAGGACACCCAACACATGAACTGGATTCAGCAGATCCCCTGAAGCAGCTTCCTTCAGCCTCCATCCCTCTCTCTGTGAAGCTCTGAATAAAAACTGTGCTCAGCCAGGCGTGATGTTCATGTTTAAAACATCAGTGTGTCCTTAAATCAAATGAAGTTAACTGTTGGGAGCATCTTCATCATGTTGGAGACGACGCTGGTTTCATCCTCTCAGGCAGATGTCTTTATCTCCTCTCATTTTAATGTCTTGATAAGTGCTTAAATGGAGGAGTTAACTCTCTGCTGTTACGTAACCGCCCCGGGCTCCGGCCTCCACGTGCTGTGAACAATAAAACATGTTAACATTTCATCCTCCTCACTGGTCCTCTCCGCCTGAGCAGGGACTCAAACTAAACTTACAAATATGGAACAACAAAAGGAATTTTGAACAACTGAAGCAAACAGTCTGATCTAATGTGACACACTCAGAATGTGAGACGAGATAATAAATGTATCAGAGGTCGCTGCTCTGCGTGGTCACACAGTCTGCTGCTCTCCGTGAAATATCTTTAAACGTCCTCTGATGCAGAGAATCACTTCACCTCAGTCTGAACACAAATTTTATAATGTTGTTCAGTTTATTTGACCCTGATAGACATCATAATACTGTTCATAAAAATCTAACCCAGCTCCAAGATGAAGGCCAGAGGATCAAGTCAAAAGCAGGCTGAAGGAGGACTGTGATGAAACCAACAACATGCACACAAACAGGAAAATAAAAACGCTGAATGATCCAGCTGACACAAAACACTTCACAGCATGAAGAGGAAAACAATAGCTGCGGCCCGAACCCAAAACGTATCCCGAGACGCATTTCGTGCCAATTCAAACGAGATGGCGGACTCTTACGTGGCCGAAATAAACTTAAAGTTACGCGTTTCCAAAAACTAAAGGGCCCTTGAAACAAATGATCTTTAAAATAATAGGTTAAGTTACATCACGATACTTATGTTAGGAGCGGCGTGTGGTGACCCAAACAGGAAATCCTATGTAGACCAGACGTCTCATTTGAGCTCGGCTTTAACGTCTACACAGGCTATGAATGGAGCATCCTCCGTGGACCGCCTCCTTCCAAGGATGCAGCCCCTGGATTGGACACAGCTTATGTCCTGTGGTCCCCACCGTGAGCGGCACTCTGTCGTTTCTGTAATGTTGAATTTCATTATTCGTCTTCTCTTCTACAAATCGCTGACACAAACAGCTGATCCGACACCGTGCGCTGCATGCGTACGTGTATAGACCGATGTGCAGAGTGAGACATAGTGCCGAGGGAAGGTGCTGTCTGACGTCAGTGTGAAGCGGCGAGGAAAGCTAAAACAGAGCGTACCCTCAAACTGACATGTCCGTTCATATGTA
Organism: Semicossyphus pulcher; assembly: GCF_022749685.1. Lineage (NCBI taxonomy): Eukaryota > Metazoa > Chordata > Actinopteri > Labriformes > Labridae > Semicossyphus > Semicossyphus pulcher. The sequence goes on along the minus strand of NW_027211717.1, from coordinate 417,086 downwards.
GGACTCTTTAAGTGGCTAAAGGACGCGGTGCTCCTGACCCCGTCTGCAGCGGTGCTTAGCTTAGCTTCTGTGTAGGAACTCCGGCCGGCTTCTCCTAACAGGAGCCGTGCTGTCAGTTATTTACTGTACGTAGGACACCTACTGTTGATCAGGACCTCATACAACCCCACTTCAAACAATCCCAACTATCCCTTTAAGTTTACAGTTGTCACTTCAGTATAATGACTGAGAGCACATTTAATCAGCAGAGCGAATCAGTGAGGAGCCGCAGACTGAAGGCAGGTGTGAACCTGACAGGAGATCTGAAGCTCTGACCCTGATCACACGAGCCGTCAGAGACGTCGGACGGACGGACGGGCTGACTCTCTCTCTCTCCCTCTCTCTCTCTCGCCCTCTCTCGCCCTCTCTCTCCCTCTCTCTCTCTCGCCCTCTCTCTCTCTCTCTCTCGCCCTCTCTCTGTCCCTCTCTCTCTCTCTCTCTCTCTCTCTCTCTCGCCCTCTCTCTCTCGCCCTCTCTCTGTTCCTCTCTCTCTCTCTCTCTCTCCCTCTCCCTCTGTCTCTCTCCCTCTCCCTCTCCCTCCGTCTCTCTCCCTCTCCCTCTCCCTCCGTCTCTCGCCCTCTCTCTCCGTCTCTCGCCCTCTCTCTATCTCTCCCCGTCTCTCGCCCTCTCTCTATCTCTCCCGTCTCTCTATCTCTCCCCCTCTCTCCCCCTCTCTCGCCCTCTCTCGCCCTCTCTCGCCCTCTCTCGCCCTCTCTCGCCGTCTCTCGCCCTCTCTCTCTCTCCGTCTCTCCCCCTCTCTCCCCCTCTCGCGCCCTCTCTCGCCCTCTCTCGCCCTCTCTCGCCCTCTCTCGCCCTCTCTCTCTCGCCCTCTCCCTGTCCCTCGCCCTCTCTCTCTGTCCCTCTCCCTGTCCCTCGCCCTCTCTGGAGGGACTGTGGATACAGAGCGAGACTGCCCCCATGTGGACACACAGAGGTAGTGTTGAGGTGGTGCTGTTTGCTGAATAGCAGCACATTCATGCTTTATAACATTCAGCTGTTAAATGAACTGTAGAAATACACACGTGAGACAGTTGTTATGTTATAATGTTATAAAACCATAAAGGGCAGAAACAAAACATCCTGTCACTGTTACGTTACACTGTACGCACATGTGTGACAGTCTCACAATAACACCACAAATACAGCAACAAGGAAACACTGAATAACTGAACCTCTGACTCTGGTTTGAGTTCATTCTGGTTCACAACGGCGCCACCTGCTGGAGGGTCAGAGTTAGCAGCCTTTAGCTCTGCTCCTGTCAGCGAGGGGAGCAGATCTGCAGACTGCTCTGACCATCCAGCAGGACCGGGCTCAGAAATGTCCTCCACACCTTCTTCAGTGTTTTCAACCTGCTTCAACGCTACGACTCGATTTGTGTTTGTTTATCGTAGAAATCTTAATCCGGGACGGAATCATTTAAACTTCTGTTCTTTAAATAGTGAAGATGAAGTGATTTAAAGTCTCAGAGAAGGATTTTCAGGACAGAATAAACATTTGAACACGACATCAGGGAGACGCTGTGTTGACACATTCATCAACCCTGACCCTGAACACAACACTCATTAAGCAGAGTGAGTCTGTGTCTGTCTGCGGCTCATTACCTTTATCTTATTTTCACACAGATGGGGATCAGGGCTCCATCAGGGCTCCATCAGGGCTCCATCAGGGCTCCATCAGGGCTCCATCAGGGCTCCAGCTGCTGCATGAGGAGACTCATCAGAGCCTGAAGCAGACAAATATCATCTAACCTACGTCTGAGTGTTTGACTTTTATTCTGCAGAATTGTTTCTTTGGTTTGATAGTAAATAACCTTTAAACCGATATAAGCTTTGGTATAAGGGCGGCATGTCATATATGTCTGTACTGTGATGTACTTTTGGTTTGTTAATGTATGACGCAGATATCTGGTTAACTACACATACAGCATCTTAAAGAAAGGCACCGAGTGTAGCTCTAGAGGCTAGAGGCTGTATGTGGACTTTAGAAGCATATGAATAGTATTCATCTTATTCTGAATCATTTTAAAGCTTCATATTTCATTAGATCATATTATGTTAATGTTATTATTGTTATTATCATACTGACACCAGAGAAGATGAAGCAGCTCCAGAAGGTTGTTCTGATCTGTCCGACGGCTGCTCGTGTAAAGACCTCAGTGTTTTTCCACAACTTCATCATCATCTCCTCAGGAGGGAGGAGTGTGTGTGACAGTGTGTTACAGTCAGTGTGTGTTACACTCAGTGTGTGTGTGTGTGTGTGTGTGTGTGTCAGAGCTGCAGTCTAACTCTCACATGTGAGCGTAGACTGTTGGAGGAGACGCTGACCGCTCCTCTCACTCTCTCTCTTCTGTGTGACTTCAGCTTCGTCGTTAATGTTTTGATTATTTTAATTGTCTGTTGGATGGTAAATGTCGTCTCCATGTGGACACCAGGAGGAATAGCAGCTCTTACTCTTCTCCTGCAGTGCCGTCCTCACGTGAGCCTTTTTAATGTGTTCATACTTTGCTGCAGACTCACAGTAACGCGTGTTTACAGCTGACAGCCTGTACAGTGTGTTTACAGCCTGTACAGTGTGTTTACAGTGTGTTTACAGCCTGTACAGTGTGTTTGCAGTGTGTTTACAGCCTGTACAGTGTGTTTACAGTGTGTTCACAGCCTGTACAGTGTGTTTACAGTGTGTTCACAGCCTGTACAGTGTGTTTACAGTGTGTTTACAGCCTGTACAGTGTGTTTGCAGTGTGTTTACAGCCTGTACAGTGTGTTTACAGCCTGTACAGTGTGTTTACAGTGTGTTTACAGCCTGTACAGTGTGTTTGCAGTGTGTTTACAGCCTGTACAGTGTGTTTACAGTGTGTTCACAGCCTGTACAGTGTGTTTACAGTGTGTTCACAGCCTGTACAGTGTGTTTACAGTGTGTTTACAGCCTGTACAGTGTGTTTGCAGTGTGTTTACAGTGTGTTTACAGCCTGTACAGTGTGTTTACAGTGTGTTCACAGCCTGTACAGTGTGTTTACAGTGTGTTCACAGCCTGTACAGTGTGTTTACAGTGTGTTTACAGCCTGTACAGTGTGTTTACAGTGTGTTCACAGCCTGTACAGTGTGTTTACAGTGTGTTCACAGCCTGTACAGTGTGTTTACAGTGTGTTCACAGCCTGTACAGTGTGTTTGCAGTGTGTTTACAGTATGTACAGTGTGTTTACAGTGTGTTCACAGCCTGTACAGTGCATTTACAGTATGCCAACAGCCTGTACAGTGTATTTACAGTGTATTTACAGCCTGTAAGGTGTGTTTACAGCCTTTGTAGCCTGTGCAGTGTATTTACAGCCTGTGCAGTGCATTTAGTCTGTACAGTTTGTTTACAGTATGTTTACAGTCTGTGCAGTGTATTTACAGTATGTTTACAGCCTGTACAGTGTGTTTACAGTAAGTTAACAGCCTGTAGAGTGTGTTTACAGTGTGTTTACAGCCTGTACCGTGTGTTTACAGCCTGTACAGTGTATTTACAGTAAGTTAACAGCCTGTAGAGTGTGTTTACAGTGTGTTTACAGCCTGTACCGTGTGTTTACAGCCTGTACAGTGTATTTACAGTAAGTTAACAGCCTGTACCGTGTGTTTACAGTGTGTTTACAGCCTGTACCGTGTGTTTACAGCCTTTACAGCCTGTGCAGTGTATTTACAGCCTGTGCTGTGCATTTACAGTCTGTACAGTGTGTTTACAGCTCTCTGTGTTTGCAGACTGAAGCTGTTCCACCTGAATGTGACCCCAACTTCATGTTACTGCAGGATGAAGCTTCCTGTTTGGTGCTGCTCAGAAACAACACAAGCTTGTCCGGCTCAGGGAGACACGGTGAGTCCGATCGTATGTCTGTTGACGTTACAGAGGACAGACTTTACTGTTACGTTACTTTAAAACTTTACAACAGTCCAAAGGAACATGTACCAGACTGTAAACATCTAACTTTACGTGTGACGCTATGTTTGTCTTACATTTAATAAATCACTATAATAAGAGTAAAATGTTCCTTTAATTATCGACTGTTTTATTTCACGTCCTGCACAAAAAGTCTTTAAAAGGCACCAACATGTCCTTAGATTTAAATTCATTACGAAACGACATGTTCTAAAGTAAATATTCTACCTTCAGCCCTCAGCTGATAAAATCTGTTACACAAAAGCATCTCGTCCTGAGGAAATATATCAGCTAATAAACACAGAACATTTACTGAAGAAAACTGTTTCGGCAAATAAAAGTGAAGTAAACTGGGTTCAGGTGAGGTCCAGGTGAGTCAGTAAAACATAAACAGACTATCAGACCCTGAAGTGTTTCTGTTCAGCAGGAAGCTGTTGTTTTTCCAGGAGGTCTAAAGATGAAGGAAATGAGGATGGATAGAAAAAGACCTAACACGCTCTTATTTCATTGAGTTTGTTGTGCTGAGAGGAAACAACACGTACCTGCTCCCATCACTGAGGCAGGTAATATCATGATCCTCAGCTGATCACATTAACAGCTCCGTGCTGACATGGTTTTCTCTTCCCGGTCGGGGCTGCAGACAAGCGAGCTGCAGAGGAATCACATTAAGTAGATTGATGTTTGACCGAATGAAGTCTCACATTTTCAGAGTTCCTCAGGTCGTCTGCAGAGATACCGGACGTTTTCTTGTTCATGTTCATGTCTTCAGCTGTGAAACAAGCTGACCTCCTTCTGGTGTCAGGTTTCTGTTATAAGAAGATTCAAAGATTTAAAAGGAGAAACTCATCTGTTCTCTTTGTAACTTCTGTCTTTGGTGTAACACAACAAAAACTGACAGACAGAGGCAGCAGCAGAGCAGCAGCTCCTGTGTCCTGTGAGTAAAATCACTGTTTTTATGAATGGAGTCTGGTGTGTGTGCAGAGAGCGATGTAACGTCTGTGTGTGGTTAAACAATCATCTTCCTCTGTAACAAAAAGGTCTATCTCTGTAGGGATCCTTTCTGTCATGTTGTCACACACTTAGAATAACAATCTGAGCCTGTCAGTGGAAACAACAAGAACTTTTAGTGGACGACCTTTGACCCATCAAGGATTATGTTGCAGCCATTACAGCCTGTTTCACTGCTGCAGGATGAACACATCTACTGGAGACGTTCAGACACATTACCTGCTAGAAATTCTGAGCCAAATATGTGAAAATAATAATAAGAAACTCATTAATGCTCCAAAATAAAATGTAAGGACTGAACATTTTCTCACATGAATAATGAGCTGTTTGAAAACCTGAACAAAAACTGTAATGAAAATAAAAAAGACTAAAGCTTGAGTTCAGCTTGTGGTGCATTTAGGAGCACGTCTGTTTTCTCCTCCATCACCCTCAGATGTTTCCAGAAAAGATGCACCGAACGATTTTTTCAGTTTAACCTGCCAACTTTCTCTCAGAGCCTTCATCACAGAGAAAAACAGACGCAATAAATAAGAAGTGGGGAACAGAAAACAGTAAAATCACTACAGTGTGTCCTATGTATAAAACACGTGTATCATTATCTTATCTAATGTGACGTGTAATAAAACACATCCAAATCACACCATATCAGGCTGAAAGCTGCTTCAGCCAAACACTGCTGATGAATGCTGACAGCTGCAGACCTGAAGGATGATACTACCTTCATTCTTCAGTCTGTGACACATTCAGGGACCTTATTTGTGCAGGAGGAGTTAAATCACTGCATCAGTTCTTCACTGAAACAAACAGTGAATAATTTCCCTTCTCATGTCAGGATACTGTGAATATAACATCAGTTTCACCGTTCAGATTAATTATTATAAACTTACACAGCGAGCTCCAACCCAGAACAGAACAACAAAGAGCGTCAGAGATAAAGATTTCGTTTCACTGAGTCACAAACGGCTCGCTCCGTCTGCTGACCACCAGCCTCCGGGGTGAACTGTTTTCTTGCACTTTTCCTGGACGTACCCGATCGGCACTTTTGCCTCCAAGGAGCCATGTATTTCTCCCCTGTGATAATAACAGTGTAATTCTCCAGCAGGGTGCAGGGGCCTGTGGGATCAGGTCAACTGTTGGCCTCATGCGGCAGTCGGAGAGGTCGTGTCTCAGCCGTGTCCCAGGTTTCTGCACACTACAGGTGAGTAAGGACAAGTTGAACACAGGTATAATGTGGTTGGCTACAGGAAGACAGAAGAAAGAATAGAATAAACTCAGGGACAAAGAAAGACTGAGACGAAATAATTAACTAATAAACAAACGAAAGGAGCTTCTAAAACAAGCCAGAGAGATGCAGATGTGTCCTCCAAATCAAAAACAAGTAACTCAAAGTACAAACAGCAAAGTGACACTAAGGGAGGAGTGAGCACTGGTGCAACACGACATCAGACACACACAGGTGAGCTCACTGACCTACCGCACAGGAGAGGGAGCTGGCTTGGTGATTAGAGACGCCTTGTATTTTAGCATCGAGAGATCACCATGAGTAGAATCAACAGGTTGAACCGTAACTTTGGTCCTGTCTTTAAGTGTAGCGCCATCATCAGGTCAGCAGGTAACTGCTATCAAATGTTCACATGCTAGCATGCTGAACTAAACTGGTGAACATAGTGAGCTTTACCTGCCAAACCTCAGCATTAGCCTGCTTTTTGTCAGCATGTTAGCATGCTAACGACAGCATTAGCTCATAGCATCAGCGTTACGGAGCTGTGAGCATGTAGACTGCAGGTGCTAAGTGCTGTCTGCAGTAACATGTCCTCTGTCTGCAGGACGCGTGTTCAGAAACTGCACACAGGACGGATGGACGGATTCTTTCCCCCCTCATGATGAAGCCTGCGAGTACGGAGTCAACCACAGCGTACCTGCAGAGGTAACACACACTAACCTCTGACACACACTGACACCAGGAGGGTGCAAGGCCTCACATCAAACCTGGCACTCTGTCTGTCCATCATTCACTCTGTCCAGCAGTTGACAGTCTGGTTGTTGCCATTCGTGCCTGGTTCTACTGTGTTGACACTTGGTAGCCTGGAGCGAACTTCACCAGTAAAAGGCTCACCTGTAGTCAGTGGGACTGTCGGGTCTCTCCGTGTTTGCCGTGGCTGGATGCTCTGTTCTGGTGTGCCTTACGAAGCACGCTTGTTCAGGACTGTCTGCTGCTCTGCCTGCTCTCCTGGGTTCCAAGTCGTTCCTGTGGATGATCGCCAACACAGAGGCTGCCCCACCCCGGTGCATGGTACTTGCCTGCCGGCTGACCTGCTGCTCGGCCCCGGCGGTCTGGTCTCCTCACCCTGAGTGAAGACTTTTGCGGCTACAATCAACATAGGCTCCTCCTCCACTGCTGCCACTCTGGACTTGTAGCCTCTTCCATAATCATCTGGATTATCCCACTGCTGGAGCTGATTGTTTTAAGCATCATCATGTGGACCATAAAACCTTTCATATGGATCATGCTCTGCTTCACTGTTACAAGCGCATCTCCGATCTCACTCCAGAACCCCTCCAGCTCTGCTGGGCCATCCTGACATTCTCAAACGATCAAAATATGTTCACCGTGGCTCTGGTCGGAACTATCAGTATTTACAACATAACAACAACAATAACAACAACAACAACAGCAACACAACCGTTCCCTCCTTCTGGTCCACTAAGCCCCGCCCCCACACACTGCTGTCCATTCTGTCAATCACACTGTGCTATCTTCCCTGTCAAAGGCAGCCATCTCTGTGCCACTTGCCAGTTTAAAGCTCTAAAGGCTCTTTTTAATATAAGATCTCTCACAAGCAAGGCCCTGCTGGTTTCTGATCTTGGACAGAAAGCTCGACATTTTATGCCTCACTGAGATCAGGCAACAACCAAAAGCTTAATGAAGCGGTCCAACCAGGTTTTACCTACATCAGTGAACCCTGTGTTACTGGGAGGGGGGTGGGACTTGCTGTGTTATATCGTGAGAACATCAAAATCAAGGCTGTCACTGTCCCCCATCACTCCTCCTTTGAATGTCTAGCTGTCAAACTCACAGGCCCCAAACCCGTTATCATTGTTACCATCTACAGACCACCACAGCCTCATTATGAACATCTGCCTGTGCAATGTCCCCAACCATGATCCTCATGGGAGACTTCACCATCCACATCGATGACACATCCAGTGCTCTCACTGAACATTTCAGCTCGCTCCTTGACTGTCTTGGTATTATACAACATGTCAATCTCCCAACACATAACAAAGGTCACACACTGGACTTAACCAGCTGTACTGCTCTCTTTCCCATCAGTCTTACTGTTGCTGAGTTCCCCATCTCTTTTTGAGGTTCACGCCCCCTTGACCAAAGTGAGGGAGCAACAGACCATCATCTAGAAACATCAAACATATTAACCCCACAGACCTCACTACCCTGATAAATTCCTACCCCAGCCCCGTCCATCCCCCTCCCCTGCTGACTTGGTGAGTCACTACAATGACTGTCTCTCCTCTTCCCTGGATATCCTGGCCCCCCTGAAAACTCACCCAGTCTCCTTCGACTGCTCCCTGGTTCACCTCTGACCTCCGCCAGCTCAAAACCACCGGCCGTCACCTTGAGCGGCTGTGCAAAAAGACCGGACTCTCAGTGCACACTCAAATGTACACTGATCACCTGCACCTCTACAAGACTGCCCTCTCCACTGTCAAATCATCCTGCTTTCCCAACCTCATCAGTACTGGGAAAGGCAACACCAGAGCCCTCTTCTCAACCGTCAGCCACCAACTTCAGCCTCCTAAAACCCTCCCACTTAATATTTCTACTGATGACTTTCGCAATTCTTCAGCAACAAAATCAACACCATTCACTTACAGCTGGCCTCCTCATCCACTTCCTTAAGGGACCCACCTCTGATGGTTACCACATGCCAACCTCCCATCAGCTCCCTGTCCAATTTCACCCCAACAACAGAACACACCATCTCAGAGCTCATTCACAACGCCAAATCCACTACCTGTCCGCTTGATCCCTTTCCCACTACCCTCATCGAAGCCTGTCTGCCATCCCTTTCACCCATCATCGCTAAAATAATCAACTCCTCCCTCACGACTGGAACTGTTCCCCCCCCTCTCAAACTGGCTGCAATTACACCCACCCTCAAAAGACCTGGTGCAGATCCAGCTGACCAAGACCGTTACAGGCCCATCTCCAACCTTCCCTTCATCTCAAAAATTCCTGAGGTGGTTTCTGCTCAACTACAGTCCCACCTTGACTCAAACAACCTCCATGAACTTGAATCATTGCCCGCACCAAATCATCTGACCACATAGGCCCTACTCTCATCCAACTACACTGGCTCCCTGTTAAATATCGGATCGATTTAAAAAACCTTCTGCTCACCTTTAAAGCCCTTCACAGCCTAGCCCCCACCGACCTCCCTGACCTGCTCCAGGAGGACACTCTCGCTCCCTGCGCTCATCCTCCACCGGTCTTCTGACTGTCCCCACCTCACGCCTCAGCACCATGGGTGCAAGGGATTTCATCCGCACTGCTCCCAGGCTCTGGAACTCCCCCCCCCCCTCACATCCGACAGTCTGACACCATAACAGCGTTCAAATCCCACCTGTTCAAACTGGCACACTCACTCTGATGCTCTGGACCTTCTGTTTTCCCGTCTATCCCTACAGTCTTTTTGCCCTTACCCCCCTCCCACACGTGTTACTACATGTCTCTTGTTCTGTTTCGACTCTTGTTGTTTTATACTGGTTTGAACCATACGTGTCTGAGTACTGTCTGTTTGCTTATTTTATATTTTTTATGCTCTGTCAGGTGACCTTGGGTGTCATGAAAGGCGCTTTCAAATAAAATGTATTATTATTATTATAATTCAGCTCCATGTTACAGATGAACAGTCACTCATTGAAAACAGGAGACTGTGTCCTGCAGAGATTTCAGTCATCAGCACTCAAACAGTTGTGACTGTTACACCGCCCGTCTGTAGGCTCACACACCGCTCCTTACCCAAACACATTCTTCAGTGTAGATCACTGCTGGTATTTTATACTTTCTAAGGACCAAATATACATTCTTTGTTTTAAGGCTGCAGAGTCGCCCGAGTTAACAGTGGCTCATTAACATGTTTTTATAAATTCTGTAGCTGAGACCGTGCAGCAGCTCAGACGGCCTCAGGGTTTGTTTAGCAGACGCGAGCTGACGTGCGAATCACTGCAGAGGTCTGCTTCGTGTCAGCGCTGTGGGATCTTCCTGTTGGCGGATAGCAGAGCCTCTCGAGCTGATTTAGACACAAACAGAGATGTGACTGGATGTGCGGATGACTTCCTGTTTCTGTGAGCACACATGCAGAAACACGTCTCAGTATGAAGCTTGAGTTTATTCCTTTAGAGCCCACAGCGCTGGAGGAATCCGTGGAGGGTTTTCTTACCTCTGCTCCCCACGAGTTCAGACAGGCTTCTGCTGACCTCCCTGCATGTGTCTCTACCTTCCTCAGGTGTTCCGGTCGCAGAGTTACTTCCTGTCTGTGAGGATCGTGTACTCTGGTGGTTATGCCGTGTCACTCGTCTCCCTCACTGTCGCTGTCAGCATCCTGTGTGTGTTCAGGTCTGTGGTCTGCAGGAGAGATAACAATAACACTGTACTCCTGTAGCTGATGTGATGTATGATAGTTACTGTAGAGCAAACAATCACAGTCATCATGGATCCTCTTAATACAGCGATTCACTTTACTGACCCTCTCTCACCTTAGATACTCACTAATCAAAGCTGCAGTAGGTAAGATGGAGAAGAGAGCGGACTTGGCTTCATCCTCCAGGCCCCTCCCCCTCTCTCTCCGCGGCGCTCAGTCCTGCTTCCAAAGCCCTCCCAGCAGAGGAGGCCGTCATGTGCGCGCAGGCTGGTAACCACGGCAACTAAAGAAGCCAGATATACAATATGGCGGACACACAGGTAAAAACGTGAAATGACAACAACCGCATCCGCTGTATGTAGCCATCTTGGTTTTCCGGCTTGTTTTACTGGAACGCGGTCAACTCGGGCGTGACATCACACCCAGTTCTGACTTCCGAGGTAAATGGAACGCACCATTACACCACCAACACCATCGAAGCAGATAAAACCAGCGGAAATCAGTGTTAAGCTAATTCTATTTAGCAAAACCAGCAGCACTTAGTTTGCGAACAGAGAAAAACAGAGCCAGCTCAGCATTAACTCACCGATGTTGAGCACATTTAGCCGTGAGAGCACAGGCACACAGAACGATCGGGAGAAAGGCTGACACGGTCACACTGCCTGGACACTTCAGAGACATGTTCAGCCACACCGCCATGAAACAACGCTGAACAGCAGCAGCAGCAGCGGGAACAAGCTAACGTTAGCCCGACTGCAACACCAACGTAACACAGAGTCACAGTAACCGCAGACATCTGAGCAATGTGAAACAAAAACAGCAGAAATGAAGCTGGGGTAATTACCTGTGGAGCAGAACTGGCTAACTCAGTATCGCTTTTTGATCCTCTCAGCTTCCGTAGCTCTCTCCACCTCAGAAACGCCGCTCTGATGTTTAATCTCGTTTCATTTTTGTCTCGGTCCAACTCTTTCTCTTTAGCTTCTTCGGTGTAACGCTCTTTGTAGTGTCAGCCTCGTTGGCAGTGGAGGGACGGGCACGGACGCTGCGCACACTGAACAAATTGAGCTTGCCTGTGTGAGCATGCGTAGCAGTAGGAGGAGCCAGAGGAACGTGATTTATTTACAGATGATCTCTCTCCTGTAGGACTGCAAGTTAGTTTTAATAATGTTACCTGCTGCAGCTTTAATCCACCACACAAAATAGCCCCTGAATGTTTCCTTCACTGTCCGACAGCTCGCAGGTTCAGAGGACATATATTCATGAGCTGAATTTAAACAGGAGCACGCTCAGAAGAAACCAAAGCACAGGAGTGACAGAAGAGGACAATCTCTTTCTGACACATTACCTTCATTTGTATGCTATAGGATGACATGTAGGGTAAACAGATGCCTTCAACAGGACTTGAGAGCTCGCAGATTCATGCACTGTCCAACATTTAACACCAGTGTTCTTCTGTCCACCAGGAGGCTCCACTGCACACGAAACTTTGTCCACATCCAGCTCTTCCTCTCCTTCATCCTCCGAGCGTCGCTCATCTTCATCAGGGACGTTGTTCTGTTCTCAACTGGAGATCATTTCCACTGTGGCGTCTACCCGGTACTGTCATCCTGTAACACGACCACTTCTTGTTTATCAAGTGACCTCATGATGAAGACTGGGTGTACTACAGAAGCCCTAAGTGGACATGCATCCACACATTTTATTTACTCGGGATAACAAGTCATTTCTGTTGTTTCCTCGAGATCTCCACTTGTTCATCTCGTTATCTCGAGACAACAAAGCTGCAGCACCGTAACGTCACATGATCATTAACACAGAAACAGGCTGAACCTCCCTCATCAGTGTGGGACGTGGCAGCATGGCATGTCTGCTGTATCACAGTGAGCCGCCTGTTGTATGGATGCATGTCCGCTTAGGGCTTCCGTAGTTTACTGCTTCAAACTGTGAAAAATGATCTCAGATTTGAATAAAAGTCTTTGTGGACTGGATTGTGTTTTTGCAGCTGAAGCCCAGCATCATCCCGCTCTCTGTACCCAACCATCACTTTGATAATAACATTTTCTCTCTGCTGTGTGCTCACCGTCTCTTCTGCCCTCTGCTGCCCCCTGCAGGTGGGCTGTAAAGTTGCCACAGCTCTGTCCAACTACAGCATCATGGCGAACTACAGCTGGTTGCTGGCTGAGGGTCACTTCCTGTTCAGTCTGGTCAGCGTGTCTCTGTTCTGCAGGAGGAGACGCCTGTGCTGGTACATCGTGCTCGGCTGGGGTACGACTCCTCCATGATTCAGTGTGCTGTAAAAACGTCATTTGTTGGATCTGAGTGTTATGACTTACAGAAACCACACGTTCTTTCAGGTTCTCCGATGATCATTCTGATGGGCTGGAGCTTAGCGAGGTACCTGCATGAAGATGAAGGGTAGGATGGGAGTTCATACAGCTCATGCACTCTGCAGGGAGGGTTTCAGCTTCCTGAGAACATGTCGATGTTAGAACGACAACAACACATGCTGACATCATGTCTGACTGTGTGTTTGACTGAGCAGCTGCTGGGAGACGAGGAGGATCAGGTGGATCTGGTGGATCCTCAGAGCTCCGGTTGTCGTCTTCATTACAGTGTGTAACCTTTAATGCCTCCACACAGACATGACGTGAATGAATATGATGCACAGAAAGATTCTCTCAGGTGTTCTGTGTGTGTGTTTGCAGGTGAACCTGTCCTTCTTCCTGTGCATCATAAGAATCCTGGTGGCTAAGCTCCGTACACAGGACATGCCGGGCGGCGAGTTCAACCACTACAGGTGACAGACGGTCTCTCTCTCACACACACACACATATATATACATATACATATACATATACATATACATATACATATACATACACACACACACACACACACACACACACACACACACACACACACACACACACACACACACACACACACACACACACACACACACACACACACACACACACACACACCTGACGTGATCCAGCTCTTTACCTGCTGATCTTTATTATTGATCTTTAATAGGAAGCTGGCCAAGTCGTCCTTCCTGCTGGTGTCTCTGTTCGGCTTACACTACATCCTGTTCGCTTTCGTCCCTCATGAAGTCAACGACAGGACACATGAAGTCTGGACCTTCATCGAGCTGGCGCTGGCCTCCACTCAGTACAGCTGACTGTGGAGGGTTTACTGGAACGCTGAAGAACAGATTCTTGGTGTTATGAGAATCTGGCAGAAATCATTTTTGTATTTAACACTCCCGGTGGTCTGAAACAACCCGCTCTGTCTGTTTCAGGGCTTTGTTGTGGCTGTTCTGTACTGCTTCCTGAACGGAGAGGTGAGACTTTAAAAACAATATCTGAGTTTAATATGAAGCAGTCGTTACAGAAGCTGCTCACTGAGCCGATGTTGCCTTGATATGAACAGTCGGTACAGGAAAAGAGAAGATAACCTGTCAGACGTTCTTATTTGTGAATTTGGTCTGAGACATAAATAATAAATAATAAAGCTTCTCTACACTTCATCCGAAAGGCTTCTTCAGTTCTGAGTCAGCTGCCTTTAGGATGAAGCTTACAGTTACCTGGATGTTACCTGGAAGTTTCTCCTGACTTTGATGATTAGTTATACCTGTAGTGCTGTGATACATCTTTGTGGTTGTATTCTGGAGCCTGTAGCTTGGAGCTCGACACATTATGACCTCCTATTAACGGAGAGCTCCACTGTTTTTCTGCCACCAGCTCAAAGCTTTTATTTTGAAAAGAGAATGAAGGCACCGTGTGGGTTTGATGTAAGTTGTTTAGCATGTGGAGGTCTGATATTGGAAGGACGTTTTATCCTTGAGCCAAAATCTACTTTAACTTTTAGCTTAGCATTAGCATGATTAAAGTGAGTCCTCCTCTGTCTCTGAGTGAAACACAGACTCTGATGTTCCAGGTGCAGAATGAGCTCCACAGGAGGTGGAGGAGGTGGAGACAGAAGCAGAACCTGCAGGTGGAGACGAGGAGGCCCCGTAGCTCCATGAGCCAGAGTGGAGGGGTCCCCACTAATCTCTCTCTGCTCCTTAAAAGCCCCACCTCGCCTGAGTCCAGCCTGGTGTAACAGGAAGTGAAGTTACTGAACCTGATTACTGTGGTCAGATCCAGAACCAGGTCCAGAACCAGGTCCAGTCCAGACTGGGTCTGCAGAGGGCGCTAACATGCTTCACTACCATGGTGAACATACATGAACACTGGTAAACTTCAGCATGTTAGCATTATCACTGAGAACATTAGCATGCTGATATTAGCATTTAGCTCATGGCACCACTAAGCCTCAGACAGGCTGAGGCTCATTTAACTCAACATGTTTTATACATGAGAACATCCATCAGTTCTGCTGTAGAGTTTATACTGCACTTCAATGGTAAGCTGTCAAGTGTTGGATGGATGTGTGTAAAGCTGCTGCTCAAAATAAAGTCAATGTTTCACTCAAATGGATGATAATTATTCTAACCCTGGATTCTTTCCAATGGCCAGCAGGGGGCGACAAAGAGAATTATTAAACAACAACAACAACAACAACAACAACAACAACAACAACAACAACAACAACAACAACAACAACAACAACAACAACAACAACAACAACAACAACAACAACAGAGCAGACTGTATGAAAGAATATATATTACGCCTTTCCCACTGAAATTAACGGTGTGGTAACCAGTGAAGATGTTACGGTGGTTAGGTCTTTGTTGTATCTGTTACTCATTCAGTCCGTTTATCAAACTCAGCGCAGACTAAATTAGAACGATGTTCGAGCGCTGCTCGGACGGAGACGGGCGGAATTTGTAGCTGAGATGACGAGGAGCCGCAGAAGTTACCGAAAGAGCATAGCATTGCGCCAGAAAGGGGGCGGAGCGTGTCGACATGGGTTTTGTGTTCTCATTAATGCCGATTGGAGCCGAGGCGATAATTACCCGTCTGCTGCAGAGTCAAGTGACCCGGGTCTGCTGCAGAGTCAAGTGACCCGGGTCTGCTGCAGAGTCAAGTGACCCGGGTCTGCTACAGAGTCATGTGACCCGGGTCTGCTGCAGAGTCAAGTGACCCGGGTCTGAATGCCGTTTGTAACCTTTCCCACGAAGTAAAAAATCCGGGAGTTAGCAGGTTTTTTGACCAGTGGGAAAACGGTTTTAGGAGCAGCTGATGAACTGTGAATAATTACTGCAGAACGTTTGTGTGAAACAGGACGAGATGTGAGCTCATCCTTTTCTTTTCAGAAACAATTCTTTGTTTATGTTGGCGTTTCGCTTTTTGATGATTTACACTTATTCACACCTAACTTGTTATTACAGATCGTTCTTCTACCTGATGGCAAACCACTGTTCCTTTAACTCTGGTTGTTCTAATGATTACTATGCACACTTCAAACTTTACGTTTTCCTCAGATAAAAGACACACTGTATATTTATTTAGAAACGTGTTCTTCAGACGACCTGCTGACCCCCCATGACGCTGCGGTGACCCCGCGTGAAGCGTTGGTGACCCCGCGTGAAGCGTTGGTGATGTCATGTAACAGAGAATCAGAGGCAGCACTACAGAGGAATGGTTTAATGTTGAAATGACAGGACCTGCAGCTGCTCAGAGCTCAAACATGATCTCAAACATGGTTTCTGACCCAGGCTTCTTCTTCTTCACTTTAATCTCTTTGGGACGTCCAGCAGACAGTCCCGTGTGTTTAAGGACACTCTGCTGGTGGTTTTAAGGCTTCACAGTGTCGGGATGGAGGAGGAGGAAACTGATGACCAGTGCTCCCCGTCCATCTGGCAGTTGGCCTGACTGGTTTGTGGTTCATCCGGTGACGTTAGATTCCATATTTCTCCTTCAACTGTCCGACCAGTGTGATGTACTCGGTCATGGCGTCCTCTTTGCTCTTTCCTGAACACAAGAAGATTAATGGATAAAAGTTTCTACTTCAAACAGACCCTTGCTCCTTGTTTCCTGCAGTGTGTAGACTGAGGACGGTGATATTAATAATAAATATGCAAGTAAACATGCAGCTGTATCAGCGACTCCCTAAATTAAAATTCATCAAAATACAGCGGGGACACTGAACGCTGTAACAACGTGTTGTCACTCGCTGTGTCCTCTAAACAACACGAGCTTCCTGAGCTCCACCTCAGTCACAAACACTCGAGCTGGCAGAAAGTTCATTCCCTTCGTCCTTCTCTCGGCTGTTTCCCTGACTCACCGTAAACAGCCTCCTGTGATCAGCCTCTCACGTGTATGCATTTCCATTCACGAGGTGCTTTGCATCGACCATTTATGGTGTAGTGTGGGCGTGTAGAGGGCGGAACAAGAGGCTCATTCATGTGCGCACATTTCCAGGTGGACAGTGATTTATAAAGGGAACATAACGTTTTATAAATCTGAATTATTTTAGGTCATTTCCGTGTTTTCTCCGTACGTACAGTTTTAGTTTCAGTCTTTAATAAATGAGACCCCTGGAACATATTGCTAACATGAACAAACACTTATCCCCCCTCTGCAGGACCTGCCGCAACACAAACATGGATCCTCTGCTGAACTTTAACCTTCTGTAGCAACAAGACGGACTGTTATGTTTTCAAAGCCTGACCCTGAAATCGTCCCTTTCACACTCAAGCTGGAGCTGAATGTAGTTTCAGTCAGAGGAGGTCTGTCTGTTTATTAAATATAAAAACTGGACGTGTACCTTTCTGCTTCTCCCAGGCGTCCCATTTAGCTTTCCCAGTGAAGTCAAACATCCCAGGACGAGCTGCAGGGAGACAGAAGACAGAATGAGCTGCAGCAAAGTGAATCAAACTTATGTACTGAAACACTGAACTACATATCAGGTCAGAAAGGTGAAGGGAGAACAGGAGCTGCTCTCTTCAGGTAAATCTAAAAGGGAAACTCTCTGGATGCCTTCACCAAAGAACATCTAGTGGTTCCTATTGTAGAAGCCTTAAAGAACAGGCTGTTGTTAATGCAGGGCTTTAAACAGCCATCGTGTGTAACACACTATCTGCTTCCCACGTCTTCTGCTCAGACCCTGCCCAACAATATAACGCTAAGTCATCTAACTTCTTTATACCCGACATCACTACACTGCCAAATGGTAACCTGTGACCCTCACTGAACATCTGACTTCTGGGCGGTTTGGATGACGCTCTGAGAACTTCAGACTGAATGTCTGAATGCAGCCATGTTTACAGTTAAACAACCTGTGGTGTTACTGTCTCACCTGTGTTGACGTCTCCTACGGAGGCCTGTTTGAACAGAGAGTAAACCTGCAGCATCTCCTCGTCAGCTGGCTTCGCCTTCAGCTGCTTCACTTCATCTGCTGCTGTATCGAATTTCGCCTGGAGAGGAGAGGACGGGCTCAGAGCAATGCTGATGAAGTACTCTGTATACGGCAGAGGTATATTAAAGGAACATTTCCCATCATTATGATAAACAGATCCCACACTGGGAACCTGTGGAATTAAAGCAGCAGACCATCAAAGGGAACACACACTGTTAATATAGACTAACACTAAAAGATATAAATGTTTACAGCTATCATACATGTACAACTTTGACAGAAAATCTGAAGGCTGTGTGCCACTTAGACAGATTACCCTGAAGGCAATCGAGATCCTACTGTGCATCTACACTGAGGAAAGGTGGAGCGTCTGCTAGCTGCAGAAGGTTCAAAGTTCATTTATTGATTAACAACACAAAGAAACCTTTAGTGATACACACAAACTGTTATTAGAGGGCTCTCAGACGGTGAGTGGGGAGTTGAATGGTTCAGCTGAAAAGAGGCAAAGTACAAAACCCCCTTTGATTCACTTTGACCCCCCCTGCACAGATCAAACCCCCGCTAGCTGTGCCGCTCGGTGCCAACTGGGCCAGAGGGGAGGACGGGCCTACAAAGCTCCAGTAAAAAGATCTGTTCAAGGTTTCATGTTACAGGTGATCCTGTTCATATGCCTTTTACCAGAGAAGCCACACACTGCAGGACACAAAGCAACACACACTGCAGGACACAAAGCAACACACACTGCAGGACACAAAGCAACACACACTGCAGGACACAAAGCAACACACACTGCAGGACACAAAGCAACACACACTGCAGGACACAAAGCAACACACACACTGCAGGACACAAAGCCACACACTGCAGGACACAAAGCAACACACACTGCAGGACACAAAGCCACACACTGCAGGACACAAAGCCACACACACTGCAGGACACAAAGCAACACACACACTGCAGGACACAAAGCCACACACTGCAGGACACAAAGCAACACACACTGCAGGACACAAAGCCACACACTGCAGGACACAAAGCCACACACACTGCAGGACACAAAGCAACACACACTGCAGAGAGGAGCAGCGTCAGAGCGTTTCAACATCTGAGATTACAACAGAAAACAATCAGATTAATAGGAGCAAAGATCAGGCAAATAGTGTCGATATGAGTGTTTCCCCTCCCTCAGGCTGTCACATGCTGCAGGTCAAAGGTCACGAAGGATCTGAGTAACGCCATTCTAACAAGGACTCTTCCACCTGCACCTCACGAACAGGTATTTACAGAAAACAAAGCTAGCTAATGGTACATGCTATATTATTATACTTATTAAACATCAGAGTTATAGTACCCAGACTCTTCTGTTTAGTAGTCACGTGGTGACTTAACACAACATCCGAGCCTAGCTGTCACAGCATTGAGGCTAGCTGACCCAGCTAACACAAGCTAACGGTCTCTCTCTCGCTCATATAACGGAACGCAGCGGGATAAAAACTCACTCTTTAACACTTTAAGGTTGTTAATTCATTCCAAACTCACCTGGAGGTCAGCCATGTCTGGTTCCTGGTCCGTAAAGAAAAGCTAGCCGCTCCCTGCACACAGACTGCTAGCTGGACGGTGAAGAAGAAGGGGCGAAGTCCGCTCTCCCTCCCGGAATACAGCTACAGCGGAACCGGGTCGGACACGCCCACTCCGAAACGCTATTGGCTGACCCAGAGACAGACGTACAATCACGCCCTCATTGGTTGGCGTGACAACTGCTACCAATCAGCTCTCTACAACTAAATCATTTTGTTACGAACCATAGTATAGGCTTTCCAAAATAAAAGCATAGATAAAAGAACGATAGACTGTACTTCAAAGTTTCTGCCTTTAGAAACTAACTTGTCGAGAGACTGTTAGCAGTAGTACACTGTAACATTGACTTTGTTAAACAGAAACAACATCAACAGAGCTTCAGCTGTCACAACACTTTATTCAATATGTTTTAAAACATGAAAAATAAGTCACAATCACCAGAAGAAGCACATGATGACAGATAGAAATAAAAGGCACACCAGTGTGGTGGATAATAAGCTTCCGTTTTAAAAACAAACCCTACAAATTAAAAGCCTGCAGTGTAAACATGGCCGCACCGGTCTTGGGCTCCTGAGTGTTTATGCCATGCTTGACCTTTGACCTCCCAAATCCTGTCCATCCCAAATCCTCTTCAGACCTAAAATTCTGTAGTCACCAAACAGTTTTAGGATTTGCTTTAAAGAGACCGTAGTCTTCCCCCCTGAAGAAAGCCACCTCCGTTTCATTGGCTGCAACAAAAACACAAAGATGTCATCGTGTTAGTTAAACTGTTTTAAAATGTACCTGCAGCTGCAGTAAACTCTGAATACTAGACTGATTTATAGACTAACTCCATAACTAGTCCATAATTCCAATCACCACAGGACATGTTAAACTCATAGAAATATTAATACTACTTTCTTTAATCACCGTTACAAACATGTGCCTCCATGAATTTGGGGGACATTTGTATAAAACTTTGCATCTATAATTACATTTCCATTTGATGACATGATGCAAACGGAGCAATGTGTCGAGGTTCTGATAATCTCACTTTAATCCCTGGGAAGCAGAGAGCAGCAGAAAGACTGAGCAGCACAGATTTCTAGATACAACCTTTAAACGACCACAGTGTGGGCCAGGTGAACGCTGCCTGCAGCCACACTGATAAATGAAGTCAGACTGTGGACGTCTGAAGGCTGTTTGAGCAACGCGATGACCAACTCTTACCAACACCAGCGGCTCTCAGGGTTTGGTCATCTTGCAGAATGAGCTCTTCATCGTCATCCAAACTCATCACCAGCTCGTTAGTCTGGAAACAAACAAGTGTAAACTGACATGGAACAAATGTATTGAGAGCCACTGTAGTCCCCTAAATTATATACTATACTACAATATATACTATACTATAATATATATATATATATATATATATATATATATATATATATAAGCTTGTGCTGACCTTGAAGTATGAGGCTAATGTAGGTGTTAGAGATTACTTCCCACTCTTTACATGGAAATCACAAGCTTTGACTTCAGGGGTACCTCAGGGCACTGTGACAGTGTTAATGACAGAGCCATTCCTCCGTCCTCTTATCATTGTGTGAGACTTTATATCAGCATCTTACATCACCATGGAAACGTCAGTGTGACTCTGAGATCAAACAGTGATTATCCGTACAATGCTTTAATTTAACTGTCAGATGATGACTGGAGGTTGGTGATGCTGCTGGTCAATAAAAATAGGACTCTTGTGACCGATGTTCGTCTGACAGATGAGGAGGACATTTGGGATTATTTAGTCACAGCTGAGCACAGAGGTGCTCTCATTGATTAGAGCAGATCTAGGATACAGATACATACCTTTGCTCCGTGTGCTTGGTGAACAATCTTCATCGTGTCTGAAAACACAAGAGGGTGGAACATTTTAGTTGCTTTCAGATGTCGGTCATCATCATCATCAGCTGATCACTGAGGATTTCTGTTTTGATGTAGAAAATGTCAGAAGATGTCAAATAGATTCAGTTTACTGTCATACAAGAGACACAAAGCAGAAAATATTCACAGTTAACAAAGAGAATAAACTGATATTAAAATAGATATTAGTTATTTACTTGACAGCTGATCGATTATTAGATGCAGCTATTAACAGGATCTGACTCTCAGACCATCTAGCCATTGAGGCTCTGCAGATAAAACTACAAACACATCATTTCCGCAGATAAAACTACAAAACAGAGGTAATATAGACAGGGTTAGGGCCAGACATACCGTACGCATATTTCCTGAACGGAGGAGGAAGTCCTGCTCTTGTTGCGATATCTGACGAAATTAAAAGGTTTAGTTGACTTCTGTTAAATATTATTACGGCCATCAAACAGCCTGTGTTTAACAAAGACTCACCGTCTCGGACCAGCTGGATGAAGTCCTGCACTGTCTGATCCACATCGACTCCGTGAAACACGACCGGTCTGAAGTTTCTGTGCTCGAAGGACCGAACCAGCCGGACGGTGACCACCGCTGCGGAGGACATGACCCGCCAACGGAACGTCTGTACCCGGATAAATGTAAGCTCTGTGTCCCGCTGTCTGTCCGTCTAACAGCTCAGAAGTTTAGCGTGTGTGTGTTTAGAACCAGCGGGGTATCTCAGCAGGCCACAATAGTCGAGAATTTTCACAAGTCTTGATGAATCGATAACAGAGCACTTCCTCTTCGTCGTCTTCTTCGATTTTATTTGCAGGTAGCGAACCCCCGTAGAGGCTAAATATCGCCACCTAGTGTGCCGGAGTATGTAGAACATGGTGAAAATATTACTTTACAAAAACCTGCGCCATGATCCACAAATATTAATAATTTAAATGAAGTAATTAAGTAACTTATAGTGTTACTAATAAAAACAAATACCAACCAATCAGAACAAAGGTCAGGATTCTACATATTTACAACTTCAAAGTTATCAATCAACATTTGCTATTGAAAGGCATCACAACAGGCCTACATATATTGACCTCAATAAACATATTCACTATACCTCATGCTGTTAACCTTTGCACTCTGTAGTTACTATTTGCACAGCTCCGTCCCTTTAAACGGACATTTATATTGTTCATGTTTTATTTGATCAGAACTTTATATTCTGTGTCCTACAGGTACAACAGTCCCTCTCTTTGCCTTCTGCAGTGTTGATTAGAGTGAACACCACACATTCACAGTCCCTTTAACATGTCTGTGTCTCAGGTGTCACTAATGTGACCAAATGTCCCTGGTCTGCAGTATTTGTCCTGGTCTCCTGACAGTGATGCTCTTGGCTGATGTTTCTGAAGTTCTAGACTACACTCATAAAAAACTTTTCTAAAAACAAATTGAAAAATCTTTCTTTTAAAAGTCATTAAGGTTTTATCTCTTCATCTGTGTCTGTGTAAAAAGATAAAAGTTGCAGTCATGAATGAATGTCCATCTGACTCCTCTCAGAGCTCAGAGGAGGTGACGGAGCAGCAGAGTTCAGAAGCCTTTCTGCATCACTAGATGTCACCAAAGTTTCTGGGAGGATCCACTCCAGTCGACCCCGGCTCTGGGTCATGTTTGGGTCTCTGTCTTCTGCTCTCCCAGCCCCTGCGGATCTTTGTCAGTCTAAACGTCAGACACGGCAAAGCCAGGAGGATCCGTCCCACCAGGACCGAACAGGGCAGGATGAGGGCCAGCAGGAACACCGGGGGGAGGAAGTACGGGTAAGACGAGGGGAAGAAGGCCAAGTCCCATCCGAAGAACAGAGTGTGTGCGACAGAGAGAGTTAAAGCAGCATACCCAAGACCTGACTGGAGACACAGAAACACAGAGAGGTCAGTATAATATGAATAAAAGCATCATGTAGGTTCAGTTATATTTTTACCAACAAAACACACTCAGAGTCAAATCCTCACACAGGTATGAGCTTAAATAAATGACACCGACATCTGCAATAATCTCACGTGTGATGAACTCCACGACGACTGGCTCATCACATACACGCTGACATATTATGGGATATTTACAACATAGACTGTATACAAAGAGTGGATGTATGAGAGGAGTTTGAGATTTTGTCCGTCACCATCTGGAGCCAGAAGTGACCATATTTGCACGACAGAGTGGAGCTGGAGAGGAGCGAGGGGTAAAAAGGCTAGCTGTTATGCTAACATCAGAGCTAATTTGGTTAGCAAGGCTTAATTTAGGCAAAAAAACCTGTTTAAAACGTACTGACTGAAACAATAAACAAGTGTCTGTGGCAGCGACCTGTCAGTCACAGGTAGCCCCGCCCTAAACCCTCCCCTCTTCCTGCTCTGTGTGACTCTCAATGGGAGCATCAGAGACTAAATGAACATCACGCTGTGTTGAAGAAGACGTGAAACTAGAGACTGAGACCATAAACTCATTAGGAACATGTTTACTGAGGGAATACATCAGGAGAGGAGGAGGAGCATGTTCTCATAGACATCACACTTTTGGGTTCGCCCCCTGCTGGACATTAGAGAGAATGCAGTCCTCAGACACTCACCAAACACCTTCATGCTTAATGATCTGCTGACCTGAACAAATGTAAACTCTCTCCAGGTGAGGGCGTTTCCCACAGAGGGCAGAGAGGTGATGGCCAGCAGAGTGAGGACTCCAAATCCCAGAATTCCACTGGACAGGTAGAGGTCAGATCTCCAAACCTGCTGCTCCACCCAGGAGTTCTGTACGCCACCTTTAACCTGCACGTGACGGAGAACATCAGAAGAGCCAGACTAACAGAAATGTTATGTACACACGGGTCCATGTGTTACACCTGTACACCTGTACACCTGCACACCTGCACACCTGTTGGTACGCTGCGTTGAGCAGTGTGTACCCTGCAGCCCTCCGCAGGGTCAGACACATACTGTACACAGCGTGCAGCACAGCACACAGGAAGCTCAGCAGGCCCAGCTGCTTCCTGCTGCACAGCCAGAGGTCCAGCCAGACAGGAAACATCTGATACTTGGTTCCTCTGCCGAGCTGGAGGACGGCCGCCAGCAGAC
Organism: Semicossyphus pulcher; assembly: GCF_022749685.1. Classification (NCBI taxonomy): domain Eukaryota; kingdom Metazoa; phylum Chordata; class Actinopteri; order Labriformes; family Labridae; genus Semicossyphus; species Semicossyphus pulcher. Next base: position 392,557 of record NW_027211717.1, on the reverse strand, counting down.
CTGAGGACAGATCAGCACATGTACATCAGCTGACTCAGCCTCTGTTCTCCGCCTGCAGTGGACACCTGGCCTCATGCCGACTGCTTGTGAAGAGTAGGAGTGGGTCACGTGATTGTCCTGGTCCTAATGACTGAATAATAAAGGAGCTGGAAATCTTTAACTTTGACCTGGTTGGAAACATTTAGGGCTCGGCTAAGAAACACATATCTAATATGTAAAACTCAGCAGCCACAGGAAACCAGCCACGATAAACCTGGTTTAACAGATGTGCCTGGTTTAGGCAGCATTCCTTTGTTTGACTCGTCTTCATCTGACAAAAGCTGAAATGTTTAGCATACAGGGCCGACACAGAGTTAGCATACAGGCTAGCATAGCAAGCAGCAAATGTCTCCAGTGTTAAATGTGTTATAGGCCTCTTGTTAGAGCATTAGCATGAGCTAGTTTCTTAAAGCTATTATGTTAATTTGAATGTCAAAGAGCGAAGGGCTCCTCCAGCCTGAAACACTCAACCTTTATATCCCACAACGCGTGACACGTTCGGACCAGGTCAGGGGGGTGGATAGTGTTTGACCAAAATGTAACAGAGAGCAGCTGATGATGTCAGACTGATGCTCTCTCTCTTTAGCACCCCTCCTAAGAAAAACACCTGTCTCTTTAGCTGCTAAAGGCCCAGGTGCATCGCACTTCACAGTAACTGTAGTTCTAACTGGAATGCTAATTTTTGCTGGTGAAAGTGTACATGTGTTGGTGTTAGTTCATGCTGTCAGATGTCAGTCCTGTAAAATAGAGCTCATACACAAACAGAGTACCTGGCAGGTAGACGAGAGCGAGTGTAACCAGAGCGACAGACGGCAGCGTCTCGTTCACGGTCACCAGGGGGAGCTGGTAGAACTTGTTCTCTCCTTTATCCAGGTAAGGCAGCAAAATGTGTCTCACAAAGATGTAACCATAGAAGAAGAGGAAGAGGAGGAAGGTGGTCAGGACCGGCCCCCCCCAGGAGGGGAAGAGGGTGAGGGAGGCTTCTTCGATGTGTCTAGACGCACATAGACCCCCCAGATCCACGGGGCTGAAGCCCAAACGGCGAGCCAGCTGGAGGACCGAGGCTTTAGAGGCGGAGCAGTCGCTGCTGATGAGGACCTGGTGGAAGATGGAGGACAGAAGAAGAAGAAGAAAAATAGTTTGAGAAATGATCCAAGAAACAAAAAGTTCTCGTTAAAGATAAAAAACAAACTCAAAACGTTGATTTGAAAAACTTCTTGTTGACCTGTTTTAAAGCCCAGAACCTAGGAGAGAGACCTGCTTACCTTTCAGCGCTGCTGCACCTATCCCCACACAATGTTACATTCAGTCCCATACAGGTGTCATCTCACCTGCCTGCTCCCATCGTGAGCTCCGACCTGCAGCGCCCACGCAGACACCACGTTGAACCCCTTCACCACGCTGCTCTTCGGGAACATCTCAGCCAGCCTCTCTGCGTTCGACCGCCCCCCACCGCTCAGACTCGCCGCGTTGCTCACGTCCACCAGCACCTTCCCGACCAGCGGCTCCCGCAGCCCAAGCAGGGTGGGGTAGTGTTCAGGGTAGACTGCTGCGAACACCACCCTGTCTGCTGCCTCCACCGCCTCCCTCTGGGACCGCAGCTCCACCCCGTCAGGAAAGAGACCCCTTAAAACACGCCCCGGGTCCCGGCTCCCCACCACCACCCTGAAACCACAGGACACCAGCCGGATGGAGAGCGAGCGACAGAAGTCTCCAGAGCCGATGATGCTGATCACAGGGCTGCTCAGGGAGGGGGGTGGGGCTTCAGACTCTGAGGTGGCAGAGGAGGAAGTGGACAACAGGGGGGTCTTCATGTCGCTCTGCATGACGGCCTGCAGGGGGAGAAGAGGAGGGAGGATGGAGTTTAAAACGTCAATGTGAAGAACCAAGCACCAAACTTCACGGCTGTGAAATGAACCAAACAAGGAAGTTAAAACCCTGCAGTTCCTCTGGTGTCCACTTGAGGCTGTCTCCAGCAGTGAGTCAGTCCCCATAGAGCCCCATGTTAAACTTTACAGCAGAAATAAACATGTTTACAGCCTGGTACAAAAAACAGTTTGGGTCTCTATAGCTCATTTCTCTCTTCATGACAACTGTACGGGGAGAATCTTTATACAGCTCACCTGTTTACATTATATTAAGGCTTACAGTGATGCAGCATTAGGGGCGGGGCCTCTTTGAGTGAAGTCATGCCATTGTGAGTGTTTTATCCTTACATTAATGTGTGTAACAGTGTGTGTGTTTTCAAGTGTTCATATGTTGTTGTTTATCTGAGGAGCATCAGTGGTTTGTTAGCTGCTCAGTCAGAGGGACTATTTTCTTTTCAGTCTCCTCCGCCCGGCAGGTGTTGTTGGCAGGTAAAGAGAGAGAGAACTTTCTCTCAGTAAAGATAAAACTACTTTTCTTTTCTTTATTTTTGTTGGTTTGTTTTGTTTTGTTCCTCCTCTGATCATGAACTTTACTGAGGTCAGGTCTCTGGCGGACAGCGGGGCAGGATGTGATGTTACCTTAGGACTGCGGCTCGAGTCCTTTGGCAGATTTAACCATAACTTTATTTAAAACACTGAGTGTGTGAGCAGAGCAGATAGAACCCTATAAAGATAACAGCACACTACATTAAATACACCTGAAGGACAGAGTGTGTGCCTGTCAGACTTCCTTTAACAGAATAAACTACACTGCTGATGATGTAAACTCATGTGATCAAGTTTATTATAACATACGCGATGACTGGAGGCAAACAGACCTCTAAACTCAAGTCAAACCTGTCAAACTAAATGTTTTAACTTTTATGTGATTTAATGAAACAAGAAAATATTGAACCTGAAGTTTGTTGAGCAGCAGCAGCTGCAGTCACGTGACAGAGCAAATATCTAAAATATAAATACAAACAGACAGAAACATGACTGACCTGATTCACTCCGTGTTTCTTCAGATGTTAAGAAGCGCTCCGCTGTCCTCCTGCACCCCGAACAACACTTATTTAACCACCGGACTCTGCTTGTCACGTGTACAATAAGCTCCGCCCATTGCTGCCTTCAGGGGCTCCTGGTAAGTTCCGATATTTGGGCTTTCTATCTAGATAAGGGCCCATATCAGTTAAAAAGAAATATTGATTCACAGGATAAAAGGTTGACAGACATTTGACTTACGCTCGTCCATCCCTGGAGCTTAAGGCAGATCGATGCCTGCCAATGTTTAATAAAAGAGATCAAAAAGACAACAGTGTGATGCAGTAAAGTGGTGCAGCTCGCTATCCCTCAAAAACAAAGCTTTTCTAACAGTAAACGATGTTTTAACTGTTTGAATCGCACCGATAAAAACTCTTTGATATTAATTATATTTCATTGTTTTTCTGTTAAGTCCTTAAACTAATGTAAGTAAATCACTGCCTGTCTTCAGACAAGGCTACTGAAATCACGAGTCCAAACGGAAGTTACTTGGCGTTGGTGAGTAACATTAATACTTCTGATAGTCAGTGAAGGCATCACAGCTGACGGGGGAAGATAACGCCTGCGTACTGAGTTTGAACCAGCTGATAACAAAACAGTGACAGAGAGCTCAGGAGACACAGAGGAGACTCGTGTGGCGCTACATCATTATTTTACCGTTTAGTGTTAAAGAGTAAAAAGATAACGTACCTGTAGTGCTGCAGTTTGTCCACTGGGTGTCGCTGTTCTACTGAACTGTGTGAAGGACCGTTTCAAAAGCTTCTGATGTAATTCCGTCTTTTATAAAGTCTGCAGTGAATAAAGCAATGTGTCTAAAAATGTGACTATAAAAAGATGAATGACACAATATAATTAAAGAGCTTTCATTTATTTTAATGTATTTTTATTCATTGTCTATATGTGTAATAATCATTAATTTATGCTCATATTGACGTCTTCCTGAATATTTTAGTTTCTAATCTGATTCCTTGATACAAATAGTGACTGCAGCTGATCCCAGTGTTAACACACATTTTCACCCTGCTGGTGCAGTAAGAAGCTGAAGGCCTGTTCACTTTGACAGTTGAGGTCTTTACTGATAAAGTGATGAGAAATACAGTGCAGTATTTACAGTATTCACAGCAGTTAAGGCGACATTAAAGGGACAGTTCATGCATGTAGATTTAAGTTGCTGTACAACAAATTACACAAAAGGTTCACAAAGAGTTACAAAAAGATTTCTGTTAACAAACCTGAAAAGAAGTCACATAAAAAATAAAGCTCCTCGCCGTCAGAAAAGTACAAAATGTGAGGACAGGAAGTTCCCTTACAAAATAAGAGACATTAAAAAACAACAACACTGCTTCAGCAGGAAAGTCTCGATTCACCACATTTACACATTTACACGAGCGTCACATTTTAAACTCTCAGGTTAATTCAGATTCTCTCAGTTGCCAAAACAAAGATATAAATATGGAAAACGTTTAAAGTGCAGATTCTGTCGGGAAGCAGCCACTCGGGTTTTTATTGCTTTTCCCAAAAACACTGACGACGTGACGAGAAAACACACGAGGAGCGAGAAACACGGAGACAGATGTTAGACTCCCTTATTATCTAAACTATGAACACATTACTGTCGGACGTGACGGTCGCGATCGGACCTTTTCAGCAGCAGATTAAATCTAATTATTGAACATTATAATGATCTGTTGGAGCAAAGAGGTGTTACTACCTCAACAAGCTGCTCCTAGTGTCGAAACATGCAGATTCATTCTGTAATAATCATGTGTGATATCATTCAGCGTCTGATTGGCTGATGTGAGTGTTTTAATGTACAGTACATGAAGAGACAGAAGAACACATTAACTCAACATCAGGAAGTCCTCGTGATAAATCATCTGTACACAGACATCAATCAACTTTATCACAGGGGAAATGTTTGTTTTGGCAACTTTCAGATGGTCCAGTGGAGACGAGAATCTGTCAGAAGCTTTGGATAAAAAGCTGCATCTTTATGTACACAAAAACAGTTCACACAGGCCTGCTGGAGACTTCACTCCTCATGTCTCCGTTTAAAGAAGCTCCATCTGATCCCAGACCTGCTTAGACTTTAGCTTTAAAGGGGCAGCACGTAAGTATGTTCAAAATCCCATCTACAAATTCACCTATTTAAGGATAATGTTCACATGAACAGCACAGTGACTTCAGTGTTTTTAATTCGATTCTCTTCTTTGAAAAACACTCTCTACTTTTAATTCGCCCTCCGTTTAAAACGCTGCCAGCAGAGGGCAGAGATAATTACTAACTGCCCCTTTAAAGTCTTGGTTTGAGCCAAGTCTTGGTTTTGCATCACAACTTGATTCAAAGGCATGCACGCACGCACGCACGCACACGCACGCGCGCACACGCACGCACGCACACGCACACACGCACACACACACACACACACACACACACACACAGAGCAGGCTGCAGAAACGTGTCACCATGACTAACCTCTGATGTCTCAGCAGCAGTGAATGGACTCGTAGTGTTTGAGTCTTAAAGAGTTCCTGTCCTCCTCCTCCTCCTCCTCCTCCTCCTCCTCCTCCTCACACAGAAAAACCTCAAACACAACTCTGATATTTGCCGAGCGTCTGCAGTACGGAAGCTGCTGAAGATCAATATTTACATGTAAGTTAAGTTGGAAGCAGCGATGCAGAGGACGTGAGTGTGAGCTCGTAGTGGTCAGTGTGTTGTTTTTGCTCTGGGACTGTTTTTACATCAAAGGGTCATTCTGCCTTTTTTAGACCTGGGCTCTTTTTTTACACGTTGGCTCTAAATGACTCACAGGTACACAGTGTGTGAATGTCTCCAGTAGATGTGTTCATCCTGCAGCAGTGAAACAGTAGTAAGCTCAGCTCAATCAGCTGAAACACACTCTAACTGATTCAGAGCAGCAGCTCCTGTGTTCTGTGAGGTAAAATCTCTGTTTGTATCAATGGAGTCTGGTGTGTTTGCAGAGAGCGACGTCCGTTTGTGGTTAATAAAATCATCTTCCTCTGCTGAGGAAATCGCCGGAGCTTTTTTAACGTATTTTTTATTCAAACCTGTAAATATGTGAAAACAGGCCCCGGACTAAAAATATCAGAATAATCTTTTAACGCTTTGTGTGTTTTGGCACGTTAGCAAACTGAATCTCATACAGAAACAAACAAAGTGAAGAGAAACTGCTGACGTAAAGCCTTAAAATGTCCAGCTCAGGTGAGAGACTCACAGATTTACCTGGACGAACACAGACTCAGACGTGCAGGAGCTCCACAGACGCCTCAGTGAACGTTAGAAAACAGTTTTACCTAAAATATATTAGAGAAAATATTTTTGGGATATTTCTTATTTGAATGTTTACAACAACTCAAACACGTTCTCTCTCTTATCTTATAAATATCTTTAAATACAAATACCCTCCATGTTCACAATGCATGTTTTGGTTTAGATCACACAGTGCAGGAAGTCGTCACCTGAAGCCTCAGGAGGAACAGATCTACCTGATCATGTCAGACTGCACGAGAGAAACAGCTGAATGAAAACATCTGCGTCTAATTGAGAATTAAAGTCCAGATTTTTAAACTTGCTGTAACTGTTAGTGTACATCAGAGTGTCAGAGCCACGAGCCGCAGGCTTTTCAAAACAAAGTTTCATTTGAACATAACATTTATTTAATAATGTGCTCGTTTCTGTATTCAGCTCTCTGGTTACCTGCTGCTGCTCTAAATCTGAATGTATTATTTAGTTTGACTTAATGACAGAAAAGTCGCAGACTGTCATAACACGACTTTATTCTCTGAATATTTGGACTGATTTCAAATCCTGCTGGTTGTCCTCCTCGCTGTGGCTCTGACACTCTTTAATAGTTTTGGTTCAAACAGAGCGAAAGCAGAAAAAGAGCAGAAATAAAGGGACCCTGTCCTGAAGCCTTTAGTGAACAGTCTGTGTGAACCTGAACAGGTGAAATCAAACATCCTTTAAAACTGATTAAAAACGTGTGGTGAGAAATCGTCAGGCAGATGCTCCTCAGCAGTTTCCCGCCTCCTTAATCCTCCTCGAGTGTTTGAATTAGTAAAGACATCATTCTCTGACTGCTTCAGTTCCCTCAAACCATTTTGCATCCTTAAATCTAATAAGCACTGGTACTGAGAGGGATGCAGAATGAGCACAGCGTCCAGGTGTGTGTTTGTTTCACGTGTCGGTTTGTCCCTGCAGCTCACGTCACGAGGGTGTGTTGGGGGGGCCCTCATCCACCAGAGCCTGCACCGTGATGCCGACCTTCACCAGACCTTTCTCCTCCAGGATGTGGTGAGGGAGGCACAGTTTGTCCTGAGAGGGGAGGAGGGGGTGTGGAGGAGCAGGCGTGGAGGAGAGAGGAGAGACAAGGCAAGCACAGGTGAGTGTGGAAGAGGAGCAACACCTCTGTCTCATCGCTGCTCATTGTGAACACATGGACTCTGATGTAAGACAGGGTCACACACACACACACACACACACACACACACACACACACACACACACACACACACACACTCATCTGTGGATGAAGAAACATTCACATCCTGTGCTTCTGTAAAACCAAACTGACAGCTTTGATTCATGAAGACATAAAGAGTGAAATATTTACCTGTGACAGGTAGAGGAGAAGTAGCTTTAGGTTTAAATGGAAACACTCGCGTACACTACAAGTGCCCTGATTTCATGACTACAGGTATTTAGTTAGGTGAGACCTTTGGACCAGGTGGGGAGAGCCTTAGATTCATCAGGTCGATGCAGCTCTCATGGCTGTTTGTTCTTATGAAGCAGCAGTCAGAGCACTGTTAGCTTAGCTGAACGTACAGACTGTAAACAGGGTCCATCAGCTGCCCATGCTCAGTCTGAGGTTCAATCATTAACGCCTCACATCTCATTGGTTTAATCTGAAGAATTAAAAAGTGTCTGCTGGCTGAGGCATCGTATCTAACGTGCAGACATGTCACACATAAAGCTTCAGCTGGGTTCGATGCTCCCGTCAGGCCTGGACAGCGAGAAGAGACGGCATCCCTAAACTGCATTTATTCCCTCCGTCTGTAACACTGCCAGAGATCATACAAGTCATATAAATACTCCACTCACACAGGAAGTCCATTCACATCAGCACAACGTGTAAAAAGTCTGTGCAGAGAATGTGGCAACAAAAGCAGAAAACATTTAGTTAGAATAGAAATAAATAATCACATCCATATTAACATGATAAACTAAAGTCCACGTCCCTTTATACATCGAGAACTTCATGAGCTCATCGAGTGTCTGTAGCCCTTCAGATGCTCAACACCAACAGTCACGTTGCATATCAGGATACAGAAGTTTCAAAAACATCAAATTAACGTTTTTAATAATTCAGAAAAACTTTCTGATTTAAATAATCAATAACTTTTAAATACGGCCTCTGTTTGATCCTCAACACTTTATAATCACACATTTAAATACCTGTTAGCGCACCTGTTTCATGAGCTGCTCATGTTTTCGTTCAGGAGTCATGCGCTTCTGAGAGCAGCCAGGAAAACACGACTTCCTCAGCTGTCGTTAAACTACAAACGTGCAGGGAATCATCGTATACTCACAGCTTCACACTGCTGGAGCTAAAGCTAACACTGAGGCCCTTCACTTCCTGTTAGCTTCACTGATACGTTAGCATCAGTGATAAAACGGGGGGGGGCAGCAGTGCCACTTGGCGGCCATTTTGGAGGTCTTCACTTCAGACACGTCTATAAAGTAAAAAATCTTCTTTCTGACCGATAAATAATGATCACTGTTAGCTTGTTAGCTAGCTAACCATAGTATTTGTTCTGCTTACTATACACTGACTGGCTTTATTTCACTTACTAGCTAGCAAACCAAGGTATTCATATAGCTAACTCTTATTGAGTGATGACCACAGTGTGCTTAGCTAACAATCATGTGGATGACTTGAGCCGTGTCCCAATCCAGGGGCTGCAGCATTCGGAGGCCGTATTTGAAGGCCTATTGCCTCAAAGAAGCGCGTCGAAGGCTGTCCCAATTCAAAGGGTCCTTCAGACAAATGAAGGACCTCCTCCGTTTCCCCGTCCGCGAAGGATACACCCGATGGTCCACCGTATATACACCGTAGATGCACTGTGCGCCAATTGAAATGAAAAGGTAAGTAATACTAGCCCGCTAGCTGCCAATTGCTAGACGTCAGGAGCGGCGTTTGGTGACGTAAGGGTAGACCAGACCGTCTCATTTCAGTTCAGCTTTAATGTCTATGCAGGCTATGAATGGAGCATCCTCCGTGGACCACCTCCTTTGAAGGCTGCAGCCCGTGGATTGGGACACAGCTTAGTGTTCTATTACAAGCTAGCTAACCACAGTGTCTAATACGGTCACTTTAATTTTACTGTGTTAGTTTAGATTGTTAGCTAGCTAACCAAGCTATTCGTTTAGCTAACTATCATTGACTGATTCTGCTAAGAATGTTATACTTTGAGTTAGCTAGCCACAGTATGTTTAGTTTACCATCATTTGTCTGACTTAGCTTTATTGTTAGCTAGCTAACCACCGTGTGCTATAAGCTCACTGTTGTTAGCTTGTTAGCTAGGTAGGCAACATTTGCTCAGCTAACCGTCATCGTGTTGCAGTTTAGACACTTTTAGTTTTCTGAGGCAAAATATATTTGAAAAGAAAAACAAACAATGTTCTTCTTGTCTGTTAGCAAGAGAGCTAACAGATGGTTGTGTAACTTGCAGTCAAAAGTGAAAGAATAGTAGATAAAGGTGACTGAGATGTGCTAGCATTCCCCGGGCTAACTAGCTTATTACTGGTTAGCTCAGCAGGGACAACATCTTTCAGGAGACACTCGCTGTGTTTTCTCCTGACGATGACTCAGCCCTTCGATTTGTGTAAATCAACACTTTACATGTGATTCACATTTTTCTGACCCATGAAGCTTTTTAAATATAACTTTTCCTCTGAATGGTTTTTATTTATTGGACAGTTTCTGCCTCCTTCTCAAACTGAACCTCATGTCTATAAATGTGTGAAATAATGCAGATGTGTATCTTTCATGTGGCTTTGTAGTGAATAAACACATTTGTAATCATGGAACTAATTGAACTCACACCCACTTGTTCTAATTACAAACTATTGCCTCTTGTCAGTCGTCCACTAGACCTCCATGATGGTGCCAAATGGCTGCTGGGAGATTTGAGTCATCAAATCTAATGTAATATATGCTTTATGCTAAATACTGTAATCAATAAATAACTCAAAGATCTGAACACAAGGACAACATTTGTTTTGTCAAAGAGGAGATACTGAACGATGTTTGATGTTGTCGTTCTTCCATCATGGCGTTAATGGAGAGTTTTTAGACTCCACCCCCCATCCTCTGCTCAGATTGTCCCTGCTGTTCAGCACGTTGATAAGACATCAGTGATTCGTTCACCTGCTGCTCCGCTCAGCCTGTTTCTGTTACACGTTTCAGGGTCAGTTTATTGCAAAGACCAAAACATGTTTGGAGCTGATTTTTCCCAAACAGGCGACAAAAAGAGGAAATGATAGGAGGAGCAGAAAGTGAGGAGGAGGCTCATGCTGGAGCTGCATTCACGTCACATGGAGTAAAGATTTAGACTAATGACAACAAAGGAAGAAAACATGATGTTTCTGTGTGCTGTTTGGTTTGCGGTTACGAGGTTCTGTGTATCACAGATGTTAGGAACAAGTACAACCTCACATCTATCTCAGCTGTAGTTCCATGTGCAAACCACCAGAGGGCAGACCTGCAGTTATTTCATTGTCATCTTGTATCTTTGCTGTTTTGAGAAATAACTCCTAAATTCAAAATGGTGGCACGAAAAGAAGATGCTCCGAGACATCAGGGATAAATGTTTAAATCGTTTTTAATCTCAGAAATCAGGAAGCTGAAAAGATATTTTCTGACTTAATAAAATGTTAGAAATACTTTAGTTCAGATTTCAATCATATTTGGTGAATTTATTCATGTTAATGGTCTGTCGAAGACTCTGGTTTACTTTATATGTTTTAATTCAAATGAGATTATAATAAACACTTTAATAGTTTAACTAAACTGTGAGTGTGATTCATAACTCATGCTTACAGTCTGTATTTATGATGTCCACTGAAACGTTTGTCACTTAAAATACAATGTCTGAAAACAAGGAAATTATTCACTTGTTCCAAAGTAAATTAAACTATTTATACTTTTATTTTGATAAAGATTTGATTTGATGATTAATATAGAAGTGTTAAAAGATGCATCGTGTTTTCCTCTAATGACACGACTTACTGCAGTTTGAAACAGACCTTTAAAATAAATGTGTCCTCATCATTACCAAAATAATCAATATGGTTTTATTCTGTCTGTAAAGTAAAATAAACGTGTTTTTTCAGTCCTCAGATTTGTTGATTTACTTTAAGATTTGTGGATACGTTTATTTTTGATTTTCCAATATGACATGAATGCAGCAAGAAAAAAAGGAGGAGTGGCCTAGGCAGGAAGTGGGCGGGGCTGGCAGGTGACTGACAGGAGGTTGTCGTCTTGGCTATGTTAGCTCGCTCCAACTATAGGCCACGAAGAGCAGAAGGAGGCAGAGGACGTGCAGCAGGCTTGAGCCAATAAGGTCCCAGATTTGCCATGCGGGAGGCGGGGTTTGAGTGGTGACAGAAACCAATAAGGGAGTCTCTGACACCCCAGAGGAGGCGGGGTTTGGAGAAGAGATTGCCTCTTCCTGTTTCCTTTGCGGAGAGGTTGTATCCCGGGCAACCAGCGCCCGAACTGTGACGTGAACCGGCTGCAGGCGGCACTGGATGATGTCATAGGGCGAACAGAGGGAAGACTGGCGCCCCCATCAGGATGACAAGGGAAATAAATGAAGGAAGGGAAGGAGGGATAAAGAAGGGCAGAAGGGTGGGATAAAACAAGGAAGGAGGGAAGAAATAAAACAAGGAAGGGAGGAGGAAAAGGGAAAGATGGAGGGAATTTGATTGGGAGGTAGTAGGAAAAAAAGAAAATCAGGAAATGGAGATGATTTAAATAAAGGTGGAAGAAACAAAGAGATGGGAAAAAGAAGGGAAGAAAGGTGAAGGTATGGAATAGAAAAGGGTAAAAAAGGGTTAACCACAAAAGGAAAGGGAAAAAAGATGTTTCAATATTCTCCAAGAAAGAAAGTCGAGGAAGAACGGACAGATGGAGGAGATAGAGGTGAAGAGGAGACCATGTATGAGAACGAGGAGAAGAAAGAAAGGAGGAAGAGGAGGTGGAGGAAGAGGAGGTGCGATCCAGCCGGAAAGTAAACAGAGAAAGAAAAGGCAGGAGGTTAAACAATGGACACAGAGGTCAAAGGTCAAAGAAGAGAGCGTGTGAGCTGGTGAGGTGATGCGGGGGTGAGGAGGAGGCGGGTGGGGTTACCATGGCAAAGAGCAGGGCTGGTTACTGAGAGGATGGAGGAACAGGTGACCTCCCATCACTCCCAGTAAGCAGACCAGGATGAGCAGCGAGGTGCCGCTGCAGTCAGCCAACAGCACAGCAACGTTAGCAAGGAGCTACTAGTGTGTTAGCTAGCAGAGGCTATTAGCACGTTAGCTTGCAAAAGCATTGTCAGGAAAGCATTCAGGCTGCAGGGAGTTAGCAACATCCGCACAGAGGCCACAGACAGTCAGCAGCAGCAGCAGCAGCAGAGATGGAGGTCAAAGGTCAACCAGGAAATTCACATAAAAGAAAAATGATTAAAACTCTTTTTTTATTTACAGGGCTAAAACACATCTTTAAACGTGTAAAGTATAACAAAGAAATATGAATATAAAGTTAAAGATAAAACAAAACATTTAAAGCTCTAAAAGTTCTAAAAATGGACGTTGAGTTTTGTTTCTAGTGAAGCTAAGTGAAGCTAAGTGATGCTAAGTGATGGTAAGTGAAGCTAAGTGAAGCTAAGAGATGCTAAGAGATGCTAAGTGATGCTAAGTGAAGCTAAGTCATGCTAAGTGAAGCTAAGTGAAGCTAAGTGATGCTAAGTGAAGCTAAGTCATGCTAAGTGAAGCTAAGTGAAGCTAAGTCATGCTAAGTGAAGCTAAGTGATGCTAAGTGAAGCTAAGTCATGCTAAGTGAAGCTTAGTGAAGCTAAGTCATGCTAAGTGATGCTAAGTGAAGCTAAGTCATGCTAAGTGAAGCTAAGTGATGCTAAGTGAAGCTAAGTCATGCTAAGTGAAGCTAAATGAAGCTAAGTGAGGCTAAAAACTGTTGGTTTCCTGCTGCTGTTTTTCCCAGAATGCATCAATAATTCAGATTCAGGACAGATTGTTCAGCTGGTACACCTGAACTCAGTCTCTATGTCCTCATTATACACATCCAGTGTGAGCGCTGAGACACCTCACTGTAGTTTTAGAGGGTGAGAGCCACGAGATGAAAACCTGATCATCAATGAAACTCTCATAAAACCTTTGAAAGAAGATAAAACAGCAGAAACATCGACACAAGCTCTGACAAGAACAAAAGAGCAGATGTGTTCAGTGAACTCTCAGAAGAACACACACACACACACACACACACACACACACACACAGAGGAGCTGTCTGATCGACTCCCGTCATGATGGAGGAAGCAGGAAGCCAAAGGCAGCCATGATGATGATTCAGCTTTAAATGTCGACATTAACAAACTTCTTGAAAAGCGATGAGAACAAAAAACGAGGCAGGTAATAAAACCAAACCAGAGCTGGGAGAAGGCTGCTGACTCTCAGGTGTTTTAACAGGTACACACAGGGTCATGGCTTCAGCAGTCGCGTGCTACACTGTACTGTATACTGTAGTGTTATGTAGGTCACTGTCCTGTCGGGGATCAGCTCTGGTTTCAGGAGCATCATGTGACAGAGGCGTTAAAACATTATCAGCTTTTTCCCAGACCTGCTTCAGTGTCGTCAGTGTCCTGCAAAAAGTTTCCACCTGACCATGAGTCAGGAGATAACAGCTGATCCCGTCACATAAACGTTCTGCAGGACACTTTGACAGTTTTCTTCTGAAGCAAAAGAACACGTCGGTGAGGAAACATCTCTGATGAACTGGGGCTGTTTCAGGTTAAACTGCTGAAGCTGAAGAAGCAGAACTTCATATGAACTAGAATCATATCCAATCAATCAATCAATCATCTGCATCATAAGAACAAGAACCCTGGTTTACATCAGTCTGTTGATTTATCAGTTCAATGTGTCAATCCTTTACAACTGCGGCCTGCCCAGATTTCCCATAATGCTTTGGAGAAGTAAACAGGAAGTATAACAGCTCCTGATCATACTGCCACAGACACAGCTTACAGTGATCAGTGTGATTCTGACATGTTGTGGCTTTTCAGGAGAAGTAGATTTATTGATCATTACTGTGATGGACAGGAGGCAGTGGTGTCCTCAGGAGGTGTTCACACACTATGTGCAGCATGTCTGAGCTGAGACCTCAATGAGGAGGTGTCTTTGCTGCATTTGGGGAGCAACCCGTTTTAAAGTACCTCGATCACCCCTGAAACCTCTGAAGTAACTGATTAAGTGATAATCGATTCATCTGGTTGATTGGCAGGAACACGTGATTATAACAGCTCTGCAGAATCATGTGAGCAGAAACACGAACCCCCCAGTTCATCGAGGATGCTGTTATCAGAGCATGACAGGGTGGGGGTGGGAACCGTCTTACCTCTGCTACACCGATCTTTCTGCAGGCGTCCAGAAAGTTCTCCACATTTCTCCGACACTTGGCCATGCTGAGTTTGGGCTGAAAGTCACACAAAGGTATTCATGTTTTTATGAAACATCACACATCTGTACATCAGTGATCAGCAGCTTTCATTCAGACTGTACTTCAGAGGACCACAATTATTCAGCAAACTAAAGTGTGAGTCTGGGACACACCACTGCAGGCGAGGGGACGTGGATGCTGCCGACTGAGCGCGGGCGAATGTGATTGGCCAGATGGCAGAGCACGACGCCGTCCATCAGAGACGATCCGAGGTCTTCAGGGAGGACGACCTTCAGTCTACTCTCGATGCTCTGAGGAGGAAACAAGCATAGAGACAGCAGAGTGTGAGCGTGGGAGCAATGCCGACTGTAACTGGAGCTCACGGACACTCGAACACAAAGATAGTTAGGAGCACAGAACTGGGACACAACATGTCTGAGTCTGCGGTCACGTCCATACTCCTCCGGCTAAAAAGATCAGTGTTTCCCTTTAATGCACTGATGATGAGTGAACTGTTAGTGTTCTCACGTCTCTCAGCTGCTCCATGAGCTCCAGCTCCTCTCTCAGCTGCTCCATCTTTCTCCTCATGGTGAACTGAGGATCCACAGACTCCAGACTCTTGTGGCTCCGCAGGAACACTGCAGTACACACAAGAAGGAGGAGAAGAAGAAGGAGAAGGAGGAGGAGGAGAAGAAGGAGGAGGAGGAGGAGAAGAAGAGGGGAGGCAGCATTAGACTGAGACAGCAGCCGCTCAAACAGCCCGTCTCTGTGACAGCGATCACGAGGAGTTTCCTCTGGTGGATTTTCAGTCTGATTGTTCACTGACGTGTTCACATGACAAACGAGCCTGTAACAACTATAGATGTGATCCTGAACACAAACACACACACAGACATTCACAAAGAATTCAGTCTTAAATTGCTCTCAGTGTCTCTGAATGTCAGAATGACTGTTTAACCTGAAACAACAGAAACATGTACAGAGCGGTTTTTGGTGTTAAATATCTTTATTTACAGATTCTGCACAAAGATGCCGAACAATTCAGCGCGCGGACGAGAAGTCTTGGCTGGCTTTATGACCGCTGGCTACACGGGAAGCTCTGAAAAGATGGCCGTCAGTCCCAGAGGATATCTGGTCACGTGACAGCATGTTAACTGATCTTTGACAGCTGCACTTCTGCAGTGGATGATGATACCAGCAGATTCATCACAAAGTTCACAGTGATTTTTAAAGCATTACTTCCTTTCTGTAACTTTAACTCCTAGCTCTGCAGTCTGTGTCCAGTGTGCTTATGCTAACGAACATGCTAACTAACATGCTAAGTCCAGGGTGAGGTGGATGGTAACGATCCTGACATCATACAGCTTTATGCTGACTTACATGAATATGAGAAACTTACAAAATAAAAGCTGTACTGGACGGTAAGTCAGCCCATGTATAGTATCAGAAACGCTCATGTATGTATAGATCACTAAACTGCATGGTTACCAGTTCATCAGGCTAACACAACAGATCTGAAATAAACACTTCTTCATGAAGGAACCACAGAGAGCTCAGTCTGCTACACGAGGGCGAGTGAGGACAGCCTCAGCACGATGCAGAAAAGTTTAATTTCACTATAAATAACTGAGGAACACGTCCGTCCTCTTCAGATCTTCAGTGACACAGAAAAACTGTTGTGCCATTAAAGAAGGAGAACGCTTACATAAGCAAACATCCACATTCAGTCATGCATCAGAGCGCACAGAGTTTTAAGCTCCGGCTTTGTGAGCGGGCACTCATGTGGACAGAGATCATTGCTCCGGGATACACTGAACACTGACTGATCATCCAGTCATCCAACCATCCAACCATCCATCATCAAACCATCCATCATCCAACCATCCATCAACAAACCATCCATCATCAAACCATCCATCATCAAACCATCCACCATCCAACCATCCATCATCAAACCATCCATCATCCAACCAGCCATCTTCAAACCATCCATCATCCAACCATCCATCATCAAACCATCCATCATCCAACCATCCATCATCAAACCATCCATCATCCAACCATCCATCATCCAACCATCCATCATCAAACCAGCCAATATTCCAACCAGCCATCCATCATCAAACCATCCATCATCAAACCATCCATCCATCCAACCAGCCATCCATCATCAAACCATCCAACCATCCATCATCAAACCATCCATCATCAAACTATCCATCATCCAACCATCCATCCATCATCAAACCATCCATCATCAAACCATCCATCATCCAACCATCCATCATCCAACCATCCATTCAACCATCATCAAACCATCCATCATCCAACCAGCCATCCATCATCCAACCAGCCATCATCCAACCGGCCATCATCAAACCATCCATCATCAAACCATCCATCATCCAACCAGCCATCCATCATCAAACCATCCATCATCAAACCATCCATCCATCCAACCAGCCATCCATCATCAAACCATCCAACCATCCATCATCAAACCATCCATCATCAAACTATCCATCATCCAACCATCCATCCATCATCAAACCATCCATCATCAAACCATCCATCATCCAACCATCCATCATCCAACCATCCATTCAACCATCATCAAACCATCCATCATCCAACCAGCCATCCATCATCCAACCAGCCATCATCCAACCGGCCATCATCAAACCATCCATCATCAAACCATCCATCATCCAACCAGCCATCCATCATCCAACCATCCATCATCCAACCATCCAACAATCCATCATCCAACCATCCATCATCCAACCATCCATCATCCAACCATCCAACAATCCATCATCCAACCATCCATCATCCAACCATCCATCATCCAACCAGCCATCATCCAACCAGCCATCATCCAACCAGCCATCATCCAACTATCCAACCATCCATCATCAAACCATCCATCATCCAACTATCCATCATCAAACCATCCATCATCAAAGCATCCATCATCCAACCATCCATCATCAAACCATCCATCATCAAACCATCCATCATCCAACCAGCCATCCATCATCCAACCATCCATCATCCAACCAGCCATCCATCATCCAACCAGCCATCATCAAACCATCCATCATCAAACCATCCATCATCCAACCAGCCATCCATCATCCAACCAGCCATCATCAAACCATCCATCATCCATCATCCAACCACCCATTATCCAGCCATCCATCCATCATCCAACAATCCATCATCCAACTATCATCATCCAACCATCTATCATCAAACCATCCAACCATCCATCATCAAACCATCCATCATCCAACTATCCATACATCATCCAACCAGCCATCATCCAACCATCCATCATCAAACCATCCATCACCCATCATCAAACCATCCATCATCCAACAATCCATCATCAAACCATCCATCATCCATCATCAAACCATCCATCATCCAACAATCCATCATCAAACCATCCATCACCCATCATCAAACCATCCATCATCCAACCATCCATCATCAAACCATCCATCATCCATCATCAAACCATCCATCATCCAACAATCCATCATCAAACCATCCATCACCCATCATCAAACCATCCATCATCCAACCATCCATCATCAAACCATCCATCATCCATCATCAAACCATCCATCATCCAACAATCCATCATCAAACCATCCATCATCCATCATCAAACCATCCATCATCCAACCATCCATCATCCAACTATCCAACCATCCATCATCAAACCATCCACCATCCAACCATCCATCATCCAACTATCCAACCATCCATCATCCAACCATCCATCATCAAACCATCCACCATCCAACCATCCATCATCCAACTATCCAACCATCCATCATCAAACCATCCATCATCCAACTATCCATCATCAAACCATCCATCATCAAACCATCCATCATCCAGCCATCCATCATCAAACCATCCATCATCCATCATCAAACCATCCATCATCCAACCAGCCATCCATCATCCAACCATCCATCATCAAACCATCCATCATCCAGCCATCCATCATCAAACCATCCATCATCCATCATCAAACCATCCATCATCCAACCAGCCATCCATCATCAAACCATCCATCATCCAACCAGCCATCCATCATCCAACCATCCATCATCCAACCAGCCATCATCCAACCATCCATCATCCAACCAGCCATCCATCATCCAACAATCCATCATCAAACCATCCATCATCAAACCATCCATCATCCAACCAGCCATCCATCATCCAACCAGCCATCATCAAACCATCCATCATCCATCATCCAACCATCCATCATCCAACAATCCATCATCCAACTATCATCATCCAACCATCTATCATCAAACCATCCAACCATCCATCATCAAACCATCCATCATCCAACTATCCATACATCATCCAACCAGCCATCATCCAACCATCCATCATCAAACCATCCATCATCCATCATCAAACCATCCATCATCCAACAATCCATCATCAAACCATCCATCATCCATCATCAAACCATCCATCATCCAACCATCCATCATCCAACTATCCAACCATCCATCATCAAACCATCCACCATCCAACCATCCATCATCCAACTATCCAACCATCCATCATCCAACCATCCATCATCAAACCATCCACCATCCACCATCCAACCATCCATCATCCAACTATCCAACCATCCATCATCAAACCATCCATCATCCAACTATCCATCATCAAACCATCCATCATCAAACCATCCATCATCCAGCCATCCATCATCAAACCATCCATCATCCATCATCAAACCATCCATCATCCAACCATCCATCCATCATCCAACCATCCATCATCCAACCAGCCATCATCCAACCATCCATCCATCATCCAACCAGCCATCCATCATCCAACCAGCCATCATCAAACCATCCATCATCCAACAATCCATCATCAAACCATCCATCATCCAACCAGCCATCCATCATCCAACCATCCATCATCAAACCATCCATCATCCATCATCCAACCATCCATCATCCAACCACCCATTATCCAGCCATCCATCCATCATCCAACAATCCATCGTCCAACTATCATCATCCAACCATCTATCATCAAACCATCCAACCATCCATCATCAAACCATCCATCGTCCAACTATCCATACATCATCCAACCAGCCATCATCCAACTATCCATCATCAAACAATCCAACCATTCATCATCCAACCATCCATCATCCAACCATCCATCATCCAACCAGCCATCCATCATCCAACCATCCATCATCAAACCATCCATCATCCAACCATCCATCATCAAACCAACCAACCTTCCATCATCAAACCATCCAACCATCAAACCATCCAACCATCCATCATCCAACCATCCACCATCCAACCATCCATCATCCAACTATCCAACCATCCATCATCAAACCATCCACCATCCAACCATCCATCATCCAACTATCCAACCATCCATCATCAAACCATCCACCATCCAACCATCCATCATCCAACTATCCAACCATCCATCATCAAACCATCCATCATCCAACTATCCATCATCAAACCATCCATCATCAAACCATCCATCATCCAACCATCCATCATCAAACCATCCACCATCCAACGATCCATCATCCAACTATCCATCATCCATCATCAAACCATCCATCATCAAACCAGCCATCATCCAACTATCCATCATCAAACCATCCATCATCAAACCATCCATCATCAAACCATCCATCATCCAACCATCCACCATCCAACCATCCATCATCAAACCATCCATCATCCAACCATCCATCATCAAACCATCCAACATCCAACCATCCATCATCCAACCATCCATCATCAAACCATCCATCATCCAACTATCCATCATCAAACCATCCATCATCCAACCATCCATCATCAAACCATCCAACCATCCATCATCAAACCATCCATCATCCATCATCAAACCATCCATCATCAAACCATCCATCATCCAACCATCCGACCATCCAACCATCCAACCACAGGTCTGAGAGGACGTGTTTCTGTCTTCATCACATGGTCTTCTGACAGAGCTTTAAAACTGGTTCACTTCTGGTTGATGATATCACTCAAACAACCTTCTTCCAACAGGGGGACAAAAAACTTCATGATAACTTCAAAAATACCACAGCCCGGCTAGCTGTTTGCCTGTTTTCAGTCTTTGTGCTAAGCTAACTAGCACCAACTGTAGCTTCATATTTACAGCATACTTCACTAAACATCCAAAATAAGGATATTTCTCACACAAATAGAATCTGAAGTAGTAGAATAATGTTCAGTTTGAATGCTAATAGGCTCAGAGAGAACAACTGCCTTTCAGCGTGTAGGAGGATACACACACACACACACACACACACAGACAGCTGAAGGGTGACTCATTCGTCCTCTTTTCTACACATTAACTTGCCTTTAACACTGAATGAAGCTGATCACAGCTTGTGTGTGTAGTTCCCCTGAATGACCACAGGAGGGCGCTGCAGGCCTCTACACTGGGAGCATGTCACCTCTTTATTTCAGTGTTCACAGCACATGCAGTGTTTTTCTCTCAAGGAGGAACCTCTGATAGAGCATGAAGACGCATCCTGCAGGGAGCAGGGTGATGAGGAGGAGGAGGAGGAGATCTGTAAACTCAACCCTCTCCGTGTGATTGAGTGATTCATATTTCATGAGAACATTTGAAGAAGAGGGAAACAAATGCACGGATGTTTCTGTGCGTGAGAATCCTTCAGTTATAACACTTTTACTGAGGCTGTCCTTTCACCAAACACGTGACTTTACTGTCAAACAACTTTAAACGTCAGAGTGAAATCATGGGAGTTCTGCTGGAGCCGAGACGTGCTCCCGTTATCTTTGGTTTTTGTATCTAATGTTACGATTTCTATTTTTAATCCATTTATCTTCTTTTAACTATTATTGTGTTTTCATGTGAAGGGCTCTGTGCATTTATATTCTTAAGTACAGAGCACTTTGAGCTGCCTTTTTGGGGTTAAAATATTTGATGTGAGAGGGCTGTGTGGTACGAAATAAAAACACTAACACTCTCATTTACTTCAAAAGCTCTGCGTTCCACTATCACACATCATTAAACCGTAAAGTCATTCATGTTTATTAATCATGACGTGGGCTTTCTTATGCACATGTATCTCCACCCATTACATGTCACATGAATGCCTCGATAACATGAATAAGATCTGCAGATCACACACGTCCTAATCTGAAGATTCTACTGTCAGAATAAAGTCTAAGATCAAATAAATGTGCATGTGTAGTAACAGCTGAGACACATGACGGTGTCAGAAAGTGTAAATGCTGCACAAGCTGTTCGAGGAAAATGGTCCTCATTTAAATTATCTGAGACTTTTACTGTGAAAATCCAACACAGCTTCACAGTCTGAATAAAAGGGCTCCATACAAGCGGGAGTAAAAATATGTTTTGAGAGAAGTGGGCTGCTGTGAAAGAGAATCAGACGCCGCAGGATGAGACAGAGAGGAACCTGCGGGTGTTTGACATGTCAGGATCAGGTCGTCGTGTTTCAGGGTCGTGTGCCAGTTCTTAGCGCGGAAGCTGTTGAGCGTTCAGCAGAATAAACAGACTGTGAGTTTGTTTGTCTGAGTCATATAATCCTGAGTGGCGTGTCGTTTCTGTGGGGGGCCGAGGAAGAGCGGAGAGATTATGAAGAGCAAATTGTTTTATCTCTGTGGTTCATCTTGTGGGTCATTTCACAACAACGCCCCCGTCCTCCATCTCTCTACATGTCTCTCTCTGCACAGCCTCATGTCTCTCTTCCTCTTCTGGGTTATTAAAATGTTGGAGGATATTTTTACATGAGCAACACCTGCAGAGCTTACTCCTGCCTGTCTCAGCTGTAGTGTTAGCATGCTTACATGCTGAACAAACCAGGGGAACATGCTCAACATTATACCTGCTTATTATCACTATATTAGCATGCTGATGCTAACCATCTGTTACACAGAGAACTGCAGACAAACGGGCCAAAGATTCAACTGATTGTAATGACTGTAAGTGAGGACGGACCTCCTGTGTAGATAAAATATCGGTCACACTGTCGTGATGAAACATGTGATGTGGTATCTATGTAAACAAAGATCATCCACAGAAACACCCACAGATGTTGAATGTACTCTGTGTTCTCCCTTATTAAAGAGCATTTTGCAGCCGTTACATTTAACCACCCAGCGCCTGAATCATGAAGTAAGTACTTCACTAAATTACAAACATTTGTGCTCCTCCTTTTTCTTGTGTTTTATTCTCCTGTTTAAATCTCTCTCTGCTCTTTTCTTGTCTTTGCTTCTATTAAAAACAGAACTGGTCATTTGGGAACATTTGCAGTGACAGTTTGGTCGACTGATTCCTGCAGAATAAAAAATGAGGCTCTAAATGAGGTCAGCTTTAAGAACACATGATTACTACTGTTCTCATTCATAGTGAGCGTGGTGTCTGACTGACACCTCGTGAAGCGTGTGTCTGTGGCTCTGAGGTGCTCCTGCTGCTGTGATAAGAACAGTGTTCGTTAGTGTGAGTGTTTAACTGTGTGTCTCTACATGAACACTCCTGTGTCAGTGTGATAACATTATGAATAATGGTCTATGATGGGTTCGGCCTCAGGGAGCGTGACATCACCAGGAGCTGACATGCTCACATCAGCACCGCTCGACCTCATTAACAGCCAATCATCACCCTGAGTTTGTGTGTGTGTGTGTGTGTGTATGTATGTGTGTAATATGCATACATCACAAACACACATGAAGTTACTGCTGGCTGCATGCTAACATGTTAACATACACTGTGGTGTTTCACTGTCTGACATTAAAAGCAGAGTGATCAGGCTGATATCAGAGGCTTTTATAGACCAGTGGACAGAAACACAGCTCGCCTCGGGGAGGACACACACACACACACACACACACGCACACACACACACACACACACACACACACACACACACACGCCTGTGATCCATCTAAAATGTCGGACTCCATTCTAGTGGAAGTGGGATACTCCTTTAGGGACCATTATCTAACACTTAAAATATAGGAGCTAAAAATACACACACGTGCACAGACTCATTCATATTACAGCACGCTGCACGCACACGCACACGCACACACACACTATCTGAACATGGCCTCTTTTGTCCGATAGTTTGAAGTTTGTAGATCAAACTGTGCAGGCAGAGATGGCAAGAAACTATTTATTGAGTCCAGTATTGCACATCATGTTGTTGCTGTTTGTTTCTGTATGCCAAAGAATACATGTTGTCTTCTTCTTTACTGCGTTGATTCAAGATAATTAAAGACTCTTGCAGGACGTGCACACACCCTGTACTTGATCCTTTCCATAATGTTAAGCTGACAGACTTTAGTGAGTTTTATACTCATACTCATAAATAGTCACACATACACACGCACACACACACACACACACGCGCACACACACACACACACACACACACACACACACACACACACACACACACACACACGCACAGAATGAATCTAACGTCTTTCACACACTTGTCCACAGCCACCACACACACCCTTTAACAGCTGGAGATGAGAGCAAAGAGTGGTGAAACTCCTTTTTGGATCAGTCTGCTCAGACCCTCAATGACATATAGTATAAATCTAAGACAGTTATCTTAACCATTAAATCACAACTAAAGGCTTTCCCCCAACTAACTTTAAACGCCAAACAGTCCTTTGAAGTAGAAAAGAGTGCCCGGCATAATGCACACATGTCCTCATAATGCACACTCGCCTCATAATGCACACGTCCTCACACACATGTCCTCATAATGCACACTCGCCTCATAATGCACACATCCTCACACACATGTCCTCATAATGCACACACGTCCTCATTTTGCACACGTCCTCACACACATGTCCTTATACTGCACACGTCCTCACACACAAGTCCTCATAATGCACACGTCCTCACACACAAGTCCTCATAATGCACACACGTCCTCACACACAAGTCCTCATAATGCACACACGTCCTCATTTTGCACACGTCCTCACACACAAGTCCTCATAATGCACACGTCCTCACACACAAGTCCTCATAATGCACACGTCCTCACACACAAGTCCTCATAATGCACACGTCCTCACACACAAGTCCTCATAATGCACACACGTCCTCACACACAAGTCCTCATAATGCACACACGTCCTCACAATGCACACGTCCTCACACACAAGTCCTCATAATGCACACACGTCCTCATTTTGCACACGTCCTCACACACATGTCCTTATACTGCACACGTCCTCACACACAAGTCCTCATAATGCACACACGTCCTCACACACAAGTCCTCACAATGCACACGTCCTCACACACAAGTCCTCATAATGCACACACGTCCTCACAATGCACACGTCCTCATAATGCACACACGTCCTCACACACACGTCCTCACAATGCACACGTCCTCACACACATGTCCTCATAATGCACACACGTCCTCACACGCATGTCCTCATAATGCACACATTTCCTCACACACACGTCCTCATAATGCACACGTCCTCACACACACGTCCTCATAATGCACACATGTCCTCATAATGAAACACGTCCTCACATACATGTCCTCATAATGCACACGTCCTCACACACATGTCCCAATAATGCACACGTCCTCACACACATGTCTTCATAATGCACACGTCCTCACACACATGTCCCAATAATGCACACGTCCTCACACACATGTCCTCATAATGAAACACGTCCTCACATACATGTCCTCATTATGCACACATCCTCACACACATGTCCCAATAATGCACACGTCCTCACACACGTCTTCATAATGCACACGTCCTCACACACATGTCCCAATAATGCACACGTCCTCACACACATGTCTTCATAATGCACACGTCCTCACACACATGTCCTCATAATGCACAAGTCTTCAAAATGCACACGTCCTCATTATGCACACGTCCTCACACACATGTCCTCATTATGCACACACGTCCTCACACACACGTCCTCACACACATGTCCTCATTATGCACACACGTCCTCACACACACGTCCTCACACACACGTCCTCACACACATGTCCTCATTATGCACACGTCCTCACACACATGTCCTCATAATGCACACACGTCCTCACACACATCTCTTCATAATGCACACACGTCCTCACACACATGTCCTCATAATGCACACGTCCTCACACACATGTCCTCATAATGCACACGTCCTCACACACATGTCCTCATTATGCACACGTCCTCACACACATGTCCTCATAATGCACACATGCCTCACACACATGTCCTCATAATGTACACGTCCTCACACACATGTCCTCATAATGCACACATGCCTCACACACATGTCCTCATA
The DNA here is from genome assembly GCF_022749685.1 of Semicossyphus pulcher. Lineage (NCBI taxonomy): Eukaryota > Metazoa > Chordata > Actinopteri > Labriformes > Labridae > Semicossyphus > Semicossyphus pulcher. The sequence goes on along the minus strand of NW_027211717.1, from coordinate 366,410 downwards.
ATGCACACGTCCTCACACACATGTCCTCATAATGCACACGTCCTCACACACATGTCCTCATTATGCACACGTCCTCACACACATGTCCTCATAATGCACACATGCCTCACACACATGTCCTCATAATGCACACGTCCTCACACACATGTCCTCATAATGCACACGTCCTCACACACATGTCCTCATAATGTACACACGTCCTCACACACATGTCCTCATAATGCACACGTCCTCACACACATGTCCTCATAATGCACACGTCCTCACACACATATCCTTATAATGCACACGTCCTCACACACATGTCCTCATAATGCACACGTCCTCACACACATGTCCTCGTAATGAGCACGTCCTCACACACATGTCCTCGTAATGAGCACATAGTAGCCATAATCTAAATACATCTTAGATTGGAGTATGAGGCAGGAACACACAGCTGCAGTAGAAATCTAATTTCAGGCCACGCCAGAAGGAGGCACTGGTGAGCTAGCAGACAATGTTTAAGTTTGAATATTAGAGGAGCATCACACAGGAGTTTCAGACATCACTCAGGTGTTTGTTCCCTCTTGAAAGTGACCGTTGGAAACACAGCTGAATTTTGTGCAGGCGGAAACTGACACCAAACACAGAAGTCTCTACTCACCATCGCTGCTGACCATTCGTAACATTAAACTAATAATAGCTGTGCATGTCAAGTGTACCCACACTGTCATGTGTTCAGGCTGTTAGTATGGATGGAGATAATTATCACATATAAGAACAATACTGCGTTTTTAGAGCTTTGAGCTTTAAAGTTGCCGGGTGGGGGATTTATTACCTTTGAACAGAGACAGGCTAGGTGTTTCCAACATGTATGCTAAGCTATGCTAACTCTCTCTTAGCTGTAGCTTCATATGATCTGTACAGAAATGAGAAGGGCATCAATCAGTCCTCCTCAAATTCTCAACATGAAAGCGAATATGAACAGTTCACAAAGGTGAGAGTCTAACTGTCAGCTGTGTTAAAGAAAATAATGGTCCTACAGAGCCAGGTGTGACACAGGTGATAAACTATCAGCAGCTGTTCTGGGACAGAATTAAAGTTGTGTGTAGGGAAGTTTGAAAGAGTCGCAGTCAGCTGACACCTGTCCAGGTGTTACACGCTACTCTGCAGCCTCCGTTAGTTTAAAGAGGCAGAACCTACCGCCACTGTGCACGCCTCCGTCCTCATGGCTACGAGATGTTTCTCTATGAAGGGGCGAGGCCTGTGAGAGGAGGGAGGGGGCGAGACAGGAAGGGGGGGGCGAGCAGGGCAGCGAGGGTGGGGCTACAACCAGGAAGTGGGTGTTGTCAGAGACACGGGAAGTGGGCGTGGCGTGTGTAGTGCAGGAAGGTGGGGCATCATGGTGAATCAAGTACAGCAAGGCATAGTTCATTCCACGAAAACATGACCCGAAAACACCGATACACCAGGAGAAGGATCCGGAAAGATCGGTCGGTAGGGATTAAAAACAGAGGAACCAATGGGAGGCAGGTGTCAGAGAGATACAGGTGCAGGCAGGTGAGAATAAAAGAGTGATTTTAACAGCAGAAGTCATGCAACAGGTCAGAGAGAGGAGGAAATAAAACAGGTGTAAGAAATGAGAAAATGTGAAAATGGAGGGAAACAAAGAGACGACGACACGAAACACAAAACAGCACAAAAACAAAATAAAGATTAGTAGCAGTTCACATTACAGATCACCTGGACATGCTGTTAGCATCATGTTAGCTTGATAAGCAGTTAGCAACATTTCACACACTGCTAACAGTTAGCAAACAAAGGCTGGATGGTTGCTAGCTCTAAAAAAAGCATGGGACTGAAGTGTGCTTCTACGAACACAGCGGACGAGCGATGACAGGATGAAGCCTCAACACGACTCTGTCTTACACACAGTTACAATACTTTACTTCATACTCTGCTAAACGACCTCAGTCGACTGACAGGTTGAGATCAATCATACACAATATAAAACTGGATGATGTATTATTTACATCATTGTGAGAGTTTGAAACAGTGTTTGCGTTTTTTGTGAGTTTTGTTTTCTTATACATAAACTACTCCACAAATACAACAAGCTGGGGATGAACAGAGTTTAGTTTGGGCGACTTCATTTGGCTCTTAAAGAATCCTCACAGTTACCACAGAGATCTTCTGTCTACTTTAAGATGCTGAAAATACAGAATAAAAATATTTGAAAAAAAACATTGTGCACTTCTGAGAGCGATCAACGTGTAAAAGTGTCCAGCAGCTCAGGTATCCCTCCCTCCCTCTGAGCCCAGATCCAACTCACCTGAGCGCGGCTTCAGGCCGAACACGGGGCTGTGGAAGGATGGATGACCGCTGACAGGAGATCGCTCATCTCGCTGAGGCCACAGAAACAAAACAAGACAGTTAGTCTGTTTAATGAGCAAACAAATGATTATAAGATTAGAAGAGAGTATAATTCATGAAACATGCTGCTGATCTTCCTCCTGACAGACACAGACACACAAAAACACTCCTGTGATGAAGTCAGTGACCTAAAGTTACTCCCCCCTCCCTCTCTCTGTCTTCAACCCTCATCCAGCTTATATAAGCAGCAGAGACACAAAGAGACTCAAGTGTCTTAAAGACCCTCTGAATCCTTCGACTGAAGACAATCTCAGTGTTACAGGTGTGTGTAAGGACTGTGTTCAAAGTCGATGTAAAAATGACCCTGCAGGGAAATACTCTAAAGTCCAACCCCCGAGACCACAGGGACCACAGGGACCCCAGGGACCCCCGAGACCACAGGGATCCCCAGGGACCCCCGAGATCCCTGCGACCACAGGGACCCCTGGGACCCCCAAAATCACAAGGACCCCTGAGACCTCCAAGATCCCCGAGACCACAGGAACCCCCGGGACCCCCAAGATCCCTGGGACCACAGGGACCACATTTCACTAAGACTGACATCAGCTGAGCTGCGGTGGTGCTCCTGGACTTCCTGTCACTAACCCTGCACTATATTGTAAATAAAGAAATACTGATGTGCGAGAGAATCGCTGAATGCTGAATCACTGTTTAACATGAGGGTCTGACTGTCCGTGAGGCTGCGGTGTGTGAGGACACAGAAAAACACAGTAAGAAGATGAGCTGCACTGACGTCATGAAGCACACAGATCTCGTCGTGTAGCGTTGCTGGTTGCTCATGAAACAGAGACAGAGATCACATCAGCAGCTTGTGCAGATGAACTCTTCCTCTCAAGGACAGGAGTCAGTTCAGCAGCTCATTAAATCACTTAAACATGAAACATGTGACGATGAGGAGCAGCACATGTGAACCTCCCCACAGTGTTCACATGTGCAACCTGCAGCTGGACTGTGACACATGTGGAAGCTCAGCATGGTTAAACATCACAGCAAACACACACAGGAGTGACTGAGCACTCCACGGGGCGGGACAAAGCCTACATCCTGCCCGGTTACCTTGATTGACATATGCCACTCATACTCCCGACATGCAAGCTGGGCCTCAAACCGGGCCTTCTCTAGAATCATCTGCCGCTTCCTCTGGAACTCATAGCCACCTTCCTCCGCTTGCTGCTACAGAACGCATCACACGTTTAGCCTTCAGAGAACTTTAAATCAGTGCTGTTACTCACACACTCACAGGCTCCTACACAACCTGAGCTCCTCGTACTGTCAGATCAGCCCAGGACTAAACAATGTTCCATCGTATCATCAAAGAAATCATCGTCTTTATCTCCTCATTTATGTTTTTATCACTGCGGTTCTGAGCTGCAGATAAATCATGGCCCTGATGACTGAAGGTCACTATAGGAGCTCCTATTAGCTCTTTAACATCATCATGATGACAGCCTGTTCTGTGTATCTGCACACTGTACCTTAGGTGTTGTGATGCCGTCGTCACTGTCCTGCCCGCTGAGAGTGAAGGAGGCAGAGAAACGAGGAAAGACAGGATTAATTCTGCAGCAAAGATTAACTGCTGCACGCCACCACAGCGACACGTAAAAACCTCACAAGTCACACAGATCAGAGTCTTACTTGAGCGACTCCTCCACTGTGACCATCTCCACCGGGTACAGCTGAACTCCAGACAGGTCGTCCTGCTCCGCGCTCACTCTGACACACAAATAACAACTTTACAGATTTATACCTCTAGTTTACACATCCAGTGTCAAGTAACCATGGTAACCAACTTCAGGGTGATTTACGATCATAAGGAGTGAAGTTTGATTTTGCCTCCTGTGCAGGTTTCAGAGTTAATAGAATATCTTAACAGGTATGTGAGACATGAAAACATGAGGGTATTAAAAACACATTATAAAAATCAGGTTCAAGTACGTGAGGAAAACAGCCGACCAGATAAAATCTGTTCTAATGGCCGAGGTTAAACTTTATTGAGTGATCTGAGGTCAGAGGTCGTCTGCACGCTCCTGCTGTCTGATCCTTTGCTCGGGATAACAGATAATCATCCTGTTAACTTGAGCTCACACAGTTTGTTCTTGCAGGATGACGGCATTAAACAGGCATTCTCCATTCTCATTGGCTCATGGCTCTGACTGAGCTCAGGTCTCTTTACCTGCTGGGGTCCTGCAGCAGCTCCACGGCCTCCTTCAGCTGGTTGATCATGTCGATGTGGAGCTCTGTGCTGCCTGTGACCTTTGACCTGTGGGCCCAGAGACAAAAGGTGTTAATATTCGATGATCACAGTGGTCGTCATGGTGCTGCTCAGAACAAAGACGACCATGAACTAAAGACATGAACACAAATATTCAGCAGGAAGTAGATTCAGACAAATAACCTCTGAAGGGTCCTCTGTGCTGCTGCTGAAGGCAGAGAGACACAGAGAGGAAAAGATCAATCACACGATTCACTCACATACGATCAGTCGGCCAGTGTGAGTCTTCTTCTATCCTCAGCGGCTCGTCGAAGTCTGCTGCTGTCCGACCCTGCACACAAACACACACAAACACACAAACACACACATTAGCACAGACATCAGCAGCAGCTGGAGCTGTCACATGACCCACAGACTGGCTCAGCCATTGGACAAATTCAGAGACATCACGTCTTTCCTCCGGTACACAAACCCAACAATGAGGAGCCTGTGACTGACTCGTCACACTGGGGGGAAAAGATCCACATTGTTGTTATGGGCTTATTTAATCGAGCTGCTGTCCCTCTCAGTGACATGAAGCTCACTGCTTCAATCTGGGAGCACGCTCAGATAATCCAGATGAACGTCCTTCACTGAAGGTCAAACTGAATAAATACATGTTTTAAACTGAGTGCACACAGACAGCAGCAGGCGGAGTGTGTTTAAACACATCATGACCGACATGTTCTCCTTTGTTTTGTTCTTTCAGACAGATACGAGTTTCCTCTCTGTCCAGCTGACTGCTCATGATCCATGAGGTCTCACTGTTTGACCAGATCTCAGCAGGACTACCTGTGATTGACAGGTCTATAACACCTCACATGCAGAGTCACAGGGACCAGAAAGCAGGGGAGGGTTTAGGGGCGGGGCTACCTGTGATTGACAGGTCTACAACACCTCACATGTAGAGTCACAGGGACCAGAAAGCAGGGGAGGGTTAATGAGGACTGTTGATGATGTTTTAATGACAGCCAGTGTGTGCTGCATGTTTCCTCATGATGACAGCATCACACACTCTGAAACAGCATCAAGGTGCAGAGCTTCAGTCCTCAGCTGAGTCCTGAATGAGTGCACATCCAGCGGCTCCTGAGCTCTGTGTGTTTTATGTTCAGTCCTTATTTGGTCACAGCTGAGCCTCACAGTGACTCACAGGCTCTCTGTGTGACGTCAGCCTCTGGAGCCGGAGCGGATCTTTAACTGCTTGACCTTTTAGGACAGTCATCCAGAGAGACTCTGAACTCTGAACCAGGCTGTAAGAAAGAGACGGTTCAGGCTCGCAGAGCGACGAGCGACTGCACCGTGAGAGAGGCATTATTCATGAAGACAACCATTACTGCATCAATGTTTAAACCTGAAGAGGAGGAGGAGGAGGGGAGGAGGGAGGAGGGAGGGGGGAGGAGGGAGGAGAGGAAGAGGGGGAGAGGAAAGGGGGAGAGGAGAGGAGGAGGAGGAGGGGAGGAGGGGAGGAGGGGAGGAGAGGAAGAGGAAAGGAGGAGAGGAGAGGAGAGGAGGAGGAGGAGGAGGAGGAGGAGGGGAGGGGGGAGGAGAGGAAGAGAGGAAGAGGAAAGGGGGAGAGGAGAGGAGGAGGAGGAGGGGAGGAGGGGAGGAGGGGAGGAGAGGAAGAGGAAAGGAGGAGAGGAGAGGAGAGGAGAGGAGGAGGAGGGGAGGGGGGAGGAGAGGAAGAGAGGAAGAGGAAAGGAGGAGAGGAGAGGAGGAGGAGGAGGAGAGGAGAGGAGAGGAGGAGGATAACAGGAGGTCTTGCCTTGATGTAGTTGACGAAGCGTGTGCTGAGAGCAGAGTCTCTGTAGCTGAATTGGTCCCTCAGAGCTTCCGTAGGACTCTCCTCAATCAGCCGCACTGAATCGGAGTTTGTGTCCGCTGTAGGGGAGGAAGGAGGAGGAGAGAGGAGGAGAGAGGGGGAGAGAGGAGGAGAGAGGGGGAAAGAGGGGGAGAGAGGAGGAGAGAGGAGGAGAGAGGGGGAAAGAGGGGGAGAGAGGAGGAGAGAGGAGGAGAGAGGGGGAAAGAGGGGGAGAGAGGGGGAGAGAGGGGGAGAGAGGAGTGTGAATGTCTGAATCAGTCACAGTTTTGTTGTGTGGCTCTCTGAGCACGTCATGTAATCAAAGACACATCCTGGATACAACTTTATGATGTTTTATTTCATGGATGTTACCTATTAGCTCTTCTGCTAAACGTTGGGGCAAATAAAAACATAATGAATGTATTTGTCTGTATTTTGCTCAGATGTTGATGTCAGAACAAAGACGGCCTGTTTCCTCAGCTCCGTCAGCGTGACCCTCCTTCAGCTGTGACCTCATTCAGGCTGATTGAAGTCTATTTAAACTGAGCGTCTGGGGAGCTGCTGCTCTGTGCTAATAGTGAGCTCTATTAGTGAGCTCAACAGCACACACACACACACACACACACACACACACACACACACACACACACACACACACACACACACACACACACACACACACACAGGCAGCAGTGATCGACTCTCTAAACGACCTCCTTTCAGTCACTCTGTGTCTGTGGAGTCTGGATTTGTTAACATGCACAGATGATTGTTTTTGTGCCTTCATGTAAACATGCTGCTGTAGTTGTTGTTGTGTTGCCTGTTGGTCAACATGAACTGTCAGCATATCCCACGTGTGTGTGTGTGTGTGTGTGTGTGTGCGCGTGTGTGTGCGCGTGTGTGTGTGTGTACCTGTGAGGGAGCTGATGTGCTCACTGGAGTCGTCTTTACTGATCCCCTCCTCCTCTGTGATGTGACTCATCGGCACGTTCAGACTCAGACTGTCCTCATCTGACGGCTGAACAAACAAACAAACAAACAAACATGATGGATCTGAGCACGACAACATCAGTCACAACTTCTGTGTGCAGCTCGACTCGATAGAAAGTTATTATTAATTTAATTTGATGTCAGGTTGACTTTCATCTTCTTATTTAACGATTGTTGCGCTCGTCTCTGATTGGTCGGCTGTGAAACGTGAATCATTCGGATGGTGAAGGACTTAAAGCAGAGAGTGAGCCACGAGCCACCTGCAGGTAAAGACATCACCTTCCACCATGTGTTCATATCAATGTTTAAAGCAGGTTCATCTTTGTACATGTGGAAACATGAAACAGACTCTAACGCTCAGCGACGTGTTCCAGCTGACGATAGAGACTGATGTCAGACACCAACAATCACACTCATTATCAAATGATCTGCAGGTCATCATCAACATGAATGATGGGGCTCATTAACTGACACACAGTCTTTAACACAGCTGAGACGCTGCTTCATCAGATCCTCTCATGTGAGCAACAGAACACGTTTAAAGACCAATACTCAACAATAATCACTTCATTGATCTGGATCAGCTTATAGCGGCTCTAACATCACACTTCATAAAACAAACTGTCATCGGCTCACTTCTGATCAGTCCTAATGATCAGAGAAAGATTGACATCATTAGACTGAAGAACAGACATGCTGACAGCATGATGTGTACGACAGAGCTCGCTGACACGGACGATCAAAGAGCAGTTCAAAAGTTCATCTACACATTTAACAATTTAACAGTTTGAGGAGTTTATCACTGACAGGTGGAGTCTCCTGTGTTAACACAACGACAAACTAACATGAGTATTACACGCACGCACACACACACACACCCTCAGTACCTCAGTCGCAGACAGTCTCTTGTCTCCGTTGTCGCTGCCGACTCCTGAGTCGCTGTCCTGCTTCTTCTGCTGCTCCATGTCCTCCACACTGCACACACACAGCACAGGTTACACACCTGACACGCACACAGGAGGGGTGTGTGTGTGGGCGAGCTACAGAGACAGTGAGTAAAACAAAGAGAGAGAGAGAGAGAGAGAGACTGCCCCTCCTCCTCCCTCAGCCTGTGTTCACACTGCGTCTGTGCAGCTGCTTCATGTTTAATGATCTCTTCAATCGATTAAAAATCAAACAGCTGATCTGCTGCTAAACAACACAAACGCACGCACAGGCACACGCACAGGCACACGCACAGGCACACGCACACGCACACGCACACGCACGCACACACACACACACACACACACACACACACACACACACACACACACACACTGTGCTAAGCTAGGCTAGCTCTGTACTGGATGCTTTCAGTTCCTCTGTCATGTAGCTCAGTGTGAACTCAAACCTTTGAATGATAACACAAGATTAGACATTGACATTAAGATCATAATCATGTCTTCAGTCGGGTACCCACAGCCTCAAACCTTTGATGGAGGAGCACATGTAAAAGTGCCCCTTGTGTTAATTTTGGCGGGGCACCTGCAGAGAAACACTATTCCTTCATCCCGTTCGAAGTAAAAACTGAGCCTCTGTGTTTCACTTTCATCGTTTTCCTTTTCAGGTCTTTGTTTTAATGATGTTTTAAAAATAGCATCAATCTGTTTCAGCCTCCTCCGGGGCGAACGAGGAGAGAGAGAGAGAGATGATGGAGAGACAAAGAGACGACAAGTCTGAGGAAATAACAGAAAGAAAGAATAGAATAAAGGATGTGTGTGTGTGTGTGTGTGTGTGTGTGTGTGTGTGTGTGTGTGTGTGTGTGTGTGTGCTCTAGCAACATTTGTCCTGCCCTGTGTTGGGAGCGTTTCCTGTGGGCGGACGTTCAGAGCTGTTCGTCCTGTGACGGCTCCGTGTGAGCTGAATGAAGCGGCTCAGGCTCCATTAGCTTCACACAGGAAGTGAACAAAAGACGTTTAAAGAAGCTTTAAGAGGCTGTAAGTGTTCTCGTGTGTGCTCTTGTGTGCTCTCTTGAACTGTTACTAGTTAAACTGGTATAACAGCAGACAGAGATGGACAGATGAAGCAGAGGAGGAGGGGGAGGAGGCTGCTGGAGGCACTGACCTGCCGGCGGTGGGCCGCTGGAGGCTGAGTCTCTCGATGACGGGCAGGTAGAGCGAGTCGGGCATCTTGTCGCTGCGACAGGCCTCGATGCTCAGATACTTGAAGATGTGAACTTTGCCCTTTATACAGATCTGAAGGAAGAGGAGAGGAGAGAGTTTGACCTTCTGTCTGAACCCGAGTGACCCCTGAAAGGACCTGGCGATCACATGTTTATCTGTCTTCAGCTCATTCACTGAGTGTTTCAGTCCTCCTCTCTGAAACTACACTGACCCACATGTTTCACACTTTTCTGATCGATTGATTAATAATCAACAACTAATTATTAACCTAACTATTAGCAGTGGTTCATATCTGATCAGTTTAAGGATCTGACGACAGAAGCAGCAGTCTGACAAACATCCTGCAGTTTGACATCACAGATGTTTTCATTCATGTTGATCAATCAGATTCCAGAACGATCTCATTCAGTCACCGTTGTTTTGATACTTGGAGTGATGCTCTGACCACACACACACGGAGCTGCTGCAGTCTGTGTGTCTGCTTCGTGCGGTCGTGTCCTCATGCTAACATTTTGGAAACTCCTGCACGTGCTCAGATGTCTTTTCTTTAACCCAGGACACCATCATGTGTAGACATCCAGAGCTCTGTGTGAGGCTGCAGAGAAGTTCATGTCTGTGTTTTGGTTTCACATGGGATGAAAACATCGACCCGCTGGGTAAAGATTCATCCATTCATCCTCCATGAACCTCATGTGTGTACCTGTGCAGGTGGACTCTGCAGAGGGTTGTTCTCCAACTGGAGGGACTGCAGCTGTTTCATCTTCCTGTAGCACACCGGGATGGTCGACACCTTGTTACAGGAGAAGTCGAACTTCACCAGAGGAAGATCAGCCAGGTCTGCAGGAGGACACACACACGCACACACACGCACACACACCACAGGTGAGCCTTTAGATATAATTCAGCCTCAGAAACAGGATGTACCTGTATTTACTGTCAGCTTGAACACAAACTTCTCATTTCTCTTATTACACTTTTATTCTGCAGAAATCACACAATCACACACCAGTTTGAACCTTTCTTACACAACTTTTATTTTGAAAGGCACTTCCTGCAGCTTGTTACTGATGCAGTATTTATCAGGTGGGGTGACGAGGCTCCGACTCACAGGTTCAACACACACACACATGCACACACACACAGACACACACACACACACAAAGACAAACACACACACACACACACAGACACACACACACACAAAGACAAACACACACACACACACACACACACACGCAGACACACACACACACACACACACACACACACACACGTACAGACACACACACACACACACACACACACACACACACACACACACACACACACACACAGACACACAGACACATACACACACAGCTCAACCCGCCGACGTGTTTCCCAGCACACAGAACAAAGCAATAACTGTTGTTGCTTCAGAGGTTTGTAATTGTTAGCAGACTCAGTCTCTTCATGAGAACCGAGACTCTAACACACACACACACACACACACACACACACACAGACACACACACACACACACACACACACACACAGACAGTTTAATGTTGGAGGCTGATCGTTTGACACAGACATCATGGCGTCTACAGCAGAGCCTTAAAGTGACAGATACGTAAACTAAAAGGAACCAAACAGGTAAGAAGAAGCTCTAACATGTGGAAGCTCTAACATGTTGAAGCTCTAACATGTTGAAGCTCTAACATGTTGAAGCTCTGACATGTTGAAGCTCTAACATGTTGAAGCTCTAACATGTTGAAGCTCTAACATGTTGAAGCTCTGACATGTTGAAGCTCTAACATGTTGAAGCTCTAACATGTTGAAGCTCTAACATGTTAAAGCTCTAACATGTTGAAGCTCTAACATGTTGAAGCTCTAACATGTCGAAGCTCTAACATGTCGAAGCTCTGACATGTCGAAGCTCTAACATGTCGAAGCTCTGACATGTGGAAGCTCTGACATGTGGAAGCTCTAACATGTGGAAGCTCTGACATGTGGAAGCTCTGACATGTGGAAGCTCTGACATGTGGAAGCTCTAACATGTTAAAGCTCTAACATGTGGAAGCTCTAACATGTTGAAGCTCTGACATGTTAAAGCTCTGACATGTTAAAGCTCTGACATGTGGAAGCTCTGACATGTTGAAGCTCTGACATGTTAAAGCTCTGACATGTTAAAGCTCTGACATGTGGAAGCTCTGACATGTGGAAGCTCTAACATGTGGAAGCTCTGACATGTTGAAGCTCTAACATGTTGAAGCTCTGACATGTTGAAGCTCTGACATGTTACAGCTCTAACATGTTAAAGCTCTAACATGTGGAAGCTCTAACATGTTGAAGCTCTAACATGTTGAAGCTCTGACATGTGGAAGCTCTAACATGTTGAAGCTCTGACATGTGGAAGCTCTAACATGTTAAAGCTCTAACATGTGGAAGCTCTGACATGTGGAAGCTCTAACATGTGGAAGCTCTAACATGTTAAAGCTCTAACATGTTGAAGCTCTGACATGTTGAAGCTCTAACATGTGGAAGCTCTGACATGTGGAAGCTCTGACATGTTGAAGCTCTGAACAACACAGATGTTTAGGCTGCAACTATTATTTTCATTGTGAATAATCTTAACATTTCTTTTCCATTAATCGACTGTTTACTGTGAAGAAGTAACTAACACTAACACTACAGTCATTGAACTTTCCATAAGCGTGAATATCTGCTTCAGACCGACACAAGAAGCTGTTCTGCTGCAGACAGAGCCCACCTGAGGGCTCCAACACGGCAAGGACACCTGAGGGCTCCAACACGCCAAGGACACCTGAGGGCTCCAACACGCCAAGGCCACAAGGTAAAGGTGTGTTTGGGTAGAAGAAGGGGCGGGACGTCAACACTGCGGCTCCACCAGCCGATCTCTACTGCACACTCTGGTCTACGGGAGGTGAGGGAATAACTGGGTCCCTAGTTTTTGAAGTTTGAAGGAAACTTTCAGATAATCAAATGAGACAACTTTACTAAATGTATATGTTTGACCTTTGACCTTTGACAAAAGATACAATCTGAAGGTCTGAAACTGTTTGACGGAATCATCAGGAGGACTGAAGGAGTCGTCTATAAACTGGATAAGAATCAGTGATGACAAGGATGTGCGTGCATGTGTGTGCGTGCGTGTGTGTGTTTACATGAGTCCCTCATCATCAGCTCCTCTGACAGTAAACTGCTGCGTGTGTTTGTGTGAAGGAGCCAGTGAGACGATGAGATCCTGCAGACGGTGATGATGTTTCTGTCAGAGCCGATGAGCTCCTCACTGACACATCATCACAGTCTGCTGCTCACAGTTTGGAGGCGGGACTAAAGTCAGCCGAGACGCCATGATGGAGGAGAGACGCTAGCAGAGAGAAAATAATCCTGAATGATGAGTATTAATAAAAACAGAGACGCTCCTGCTTTAGAGTCACAGACGATGGCGCTCTGTGAAGCTGTGGATTGTTTACGCTCAGCACTCGTGCAAAGCGTTTTTCTAAATATGACTCCTTTAATAATCTGTATCTGAGAGAGAAGACACCCGCTCTGTTCATCAGTGTGTATTTTGTGTTTCTGTTCCAGGCTCAGAGGAGATGTTTGTCCATCAGATCTTCAGATTGAGTTTGAGTCTGCTGCCCCCCCCCCAGCTCAGCCGACCTTTCAAACCACTGAGACAGTCATGGTGGTCTCCGTCAGGGAGGACAGAAAGTTCAGCACTTATTAAGTCAAAAACAACATCCTCCCTCCGTCAGGCTGCCGTCCAGTCTGCAGCCCAGCCTCCCTGACGCTGCTGAGCCCCATCAGACATCATCAATCAGTCCGGAGAGGATCATCATGTGAGGGACAGTGAGTGTCCAGAAATCAATCAGCAGTCCTTCATCATTCAGATCAAACATCAAGTCTGATTCCACATGTCTGTGTATCTGCAGACCCCTCACGTCTGTGTATCTGCAGACCCCTCACGTCTGTGTATCTGCAGACCCCTCACATCTGTGTATCTGCAGACCCCACATGTCTGTGTATCTGCAGACCCCTCATGTCTGTGTATCTGCAGACCCCTCATGTCTGCGTATCTGCAGACCCCACATGTCTGTCTATCTGCAGACCCCACATGTCTGTGTATCTGCAGACCCCTCATGTCTGCGTATCTGCAGACCCCTCATGTCTGTGTATCTGCAGACCCCTCATGTCTGTGTATCTGCAGACCCCTCACGTCTGTGTATCTGCAGACCCCTCACGTCTGTCTATCTGCAGACCCCACATGTCTGTCTATCTGCAGACCCCACATGTCTGTCTATCTGCAGACCCCACATGTCTGTCTATCTGCAGACCCCACATGTCTGTGTATCTGCAGACCCCTCATGTCTGCGTATCTGCAGACCCCACATGTCTGTCTATCTGCAGACTCCACAACATGCTGGAACAATGCAGCAGCTTCAGAGCTCCTGAGAGCACAGAAATCTTCACAGCTTCATACCTTAAACCTCTGGATGTCAGCAGGAGAGCAGACTGAGGTTACATGTGTCACTGGTTATCTGACCTGATCTGTTATTCTGGAAGAATGTGAGGGAGGACAGGTACCAGAGGGGCTGGAACATACTAGAGTTGTGTATATTTACCTGGTTACACACTCAGGTAGCACGGTGTAATCAAAGCTTTAGAGAGGCACAAACACATGACACATTATTCCACAAAATGTGAAAACAAATGCACCGTGCTAACAAAGCTAGCACTGGCATTAACTGAGAGCATTACCCCTCTCTCCTCTCCAGCTCCACCTTCCAAATACGGTCATGTCTGGCTCAGGAAACAACAAAGTGGCTTCAACAGGAGTCCACAACCCACCCGGTGAAGTCACAGTGTCTACAGTGTAAACGCTCCATGGTGCCTCGCTTCTATCAGTCCTGATCGCTGCATGCTGATCGTCACTTCCCTCATGTTTACTGTAGTTTTGTGTGTCGCAGGATTTTTCTGGGGTTTCATAGAAGTGAAGTCGTTTCTGCTCACAACAGGCAGACACCAAACAGGAAGTGAGAGACAGACCTGCGACCGGGGTAATCACAGCCTGTGGCTGAGGTCGGACACACAACAAACTCAAACTAATGTTTGTCTATGAAGTCAGTCAGACTGACAGAGACAGGCAGACAGTCAGACAGACAGAGACAGGCAGACAGTCAGACAGACAGAGACAGACAGACAGACAGACAACATGCCTGCACTGCTCTCTCTGTCTATGTCACAGGCTGCATCAGGGCCTGCAGATGTCTCTCTGTGTGTCTCTGTATCTCTCTGTGTGTCTCTGTCTTTCTGTATGTCTCTCTGTGTCTCTCTGTGTGTCTCTGTATCTCTCTGTGTCTCTCTGTGTGTCTCTGTGTCTCTCTGTGTCTCTCTCTGTCTCTCTGTGTCTCTCTGTGTCTCTCTGTGTCTCTCTCTGTCTCTCTGTGTCTCTCTCTGTCTCTCTCTGTCTCTCTCTGTCTCTCTGTGTCTCTCTCTGTCTCTCTGTGTCTCTCTGTGTCTCTCTCTGTCTCTCTCTGTGTCTCTCTGTGTCTCTCTGTGTCTCTCTGTGTCTCTCTCTGTCTCTCTGTCTCTCTCTGTCTCTCTCTGTCTCTCTGTCTCTCTCTGTCTCTCTGTGTCTCTCTCTGTCTCTGTGTCTCTCTGTGTCTCTCTGTCTCTCTGTGTCTCTCTGTGTCTATCTGTGTCTCTCTGTCTCTCTGTGTCTCTCTGTGTCTCTCTCTGTCTCTCTCTGTCTCTCTGTGTCTCTCTCTGTCTCTGTGTCTCTCTGTGTCTCTCTGTCTCTCTGTGTCTCTCTGTGTCTCTCTGTGTCTCTGTCTCTCTGTGTCTCTCTGTGTCTCTCTGTGTCTCTGTGTCTCTGTCTCTCTCTGTGTCTCTCTGTGTCTCTCTGTGTCTCTGTCTCTCTCTCTGTCTCTCTGTGTCTCTCTGTGTCTCTCTCTGTCTCTCTGTGTCTCTCTGTCTCTGTGTCTCTCTGTGTCTCTCTGTGTCTCTCTCTGTCTCTCTGTGTCTCTCTCTGTCTCTCTGTGTCTCTGTGTCTCTCTGTCTCTCTGTGTGTCTCTGTGTGTCTCTGTGTCTCTCTGTGTCTCTCTCTGTGTCTCTCTGTGTCTCTCTGTGTCTCTCTGTCTCTCTCTGTGTCTCTCTGTGTCTCTCTGTGTCTATCTGTGTCTCTCTGTGTCTCTCTGTCTCTCTCTGTGTCTCTCTGTGTCTCTCTCTGTCTCTCTCTGTCTCTCTGTGTCTATCTGTGTCTCTCTGTGTCTCTCTGTCTCTCTCTGTGTCTCTCTGTGTCTCTCTCTGTCTCTCTCTGTCTATCTGTGTCTCTCTGTGTCTCTCTCTGTCTCTCTGTGTCTCTCGGTCACAGTGAGGTTACAGTATGTTTTCCATGACGGGTGTTGCGGCGTGAACAGAGACTCTGAGGCTCCCTGTCTTTAACATACAGGAGAATATTCTATGTCTGACTTTATAGCAAATTAGCCGAACTGAACTTTTCAGTAACGATTAAAGTCATTAAACTTTGTGTCAGTGACCTCATGAAGATGAGACGGTCTTCTGTGTGACACTAAGAGCCTGTTTATCTGAATCCTGACTGAAGAGAACATAAATACTGTCTTCTTATGAGGTAGTCTGAAAGTTTCCAACCAAACCTCACCTAACTTTAGGTCAAATTAAGAACAGTCTGTGAGTCATGGAAGACCTACAGAGAGGAACTTAAATTTCAGCTTCCTGGAAACACAAGCTCACCTTCTGGCAGCACACAGAGCAGGTTTCTGCGC
>NW_027211717.1:302500-340000 GCF_022749685.1 Semicossyphus pulcher | reverse complement strand
TGTTACTTCCTGCTCTTCTTGCTAAACAAAAACAGGCCCATAATTCACTTACAGAGAATTTAAAAGTGGAGGCTTAATATCAGAACCACCTGTTCTGAAGCGGCTGCAGAGGCTACAGCGTCAACAGCATCAGGCTGTGTGTGAGAGCAAAGGTCAGATATGTCAGTCAGAAAGAGCAGGTTACAACGTCGCCTTCATGTAGTGTGTGTGTGTGCGTGTGTGTGTGACCCACTAACAGCAGACATGGATTGGCAGTAGATTCACGGGGGGGGGGGGTTATTATAAATTAATTTTATTTTCAGATGATTTTTTTATATTTTAGAAGAACTGTGATTTTATTTTGTTATTTTTGTTTTTAAACAGGCTTATTTACTTAATTTGCATATTCATTGTTAAACACACAAAAAGTGTGTATTCAAAAACTCCGTAACGTCATGTTTTACTCCAGCTAACACCCCAAGAGCTAGCGTTAAACTGGCTTTACCAGTGGCGTTAGCTTATTAACAGCTTTACTACCACGGTACACTGTCCTCCGCGGCTTCACCAGCAGCCCGGCTATGGGCCCATCACAAAGCGGAGAGGAAACAGGTTTCAGTCCGTTACGTTTGTTTTTAAATGAACGTTAGAAATTGTGCGTTTGTCCGTGTGAACGGACACTAATCTACCGGAGGCTGACACATCACCAGCACTGCACAACAAGCCGAGGAGGAGACGGAGTAACTTCCTGTAATTCATCACGTGAGCTACACGAGCTGCGGCATTGGCTGGCTGCGACCAGTGACGTTTTCACCGCTCATGCCGTGCATCATAACAAAGACCCAACTAATCGATGATGAAATTCGTTGCCAACTATTTTAAATATCGATTTTAATCGATTTAATCGATTAGTTGTTGCAGCCCTAATAAATAACATTCGCTTCAACTAAATGTTCCTGATTATATTTGCATTTGAATGAACACCACTTTTAGCACTTTGAGGAGTATTTGTACGATGTTGTATTTTTGCTTTGATCATAATAATGATCTGAATACTTCTATTACAGAGCACAAAGGTGAGTCCATCTTATAGAAGCTTTACTCAAACACAGAAAATTAGAAGTAACACAGCAAAATCAAGACGACAAAGAAATAAACGTGTTTTTGTATTTGAGTGTTTTTTAAATCAGTTCAGATGTTACACGAGAGACGCTGTGAAAACACAAAAGTGTCAGCCTTAGTTTAAAAGAGTTAGAAATAAAAACACAGATGTTGAACAGGAAGTCGGACAGACGGAGAGACGGAGGAAGAAAAAACAGCGTGAGAGACGGAGAGAAAAATGTGCAGATTAAAAATAGAGAGATAGAAAAGAGGAAAAAGAGAGCTGGCAGGCAGAGACATAACAGGATTAAAGAGGGGGAGTTTCCTCAAACTGGCAACCCACCAGGCACACACACACACACACACACACACACACACACAGTGTGGTGATATGCTGACAGCAGAGAAAGATATGGGTCAGTGGTGGGGGTCTTGTTGTTGAATTTGGTGATGATGTGGTGTGTGTGTGTGTGTGTGTGTGTGTGAGTGTGTGTGTGTGTGTGTGTGTGTGTGGCCACTGGCACGGCTGCAGGGGACGACACCCACTTCCATAAAAACAGACAGAAAACACACACCCGCCCGCCTGAACACAAACAGGATTTGTGTTTCTGAATAATGAAGGCGCTAAGATTAAAACGTTAGTTCTGCAGGGAGGCGGGGCTACTTTCTGACACCGAGATCTGGTTGGCTGCATGGTCATAAATACAGGAAATCTGAAGGGTAATAAGATCTCAGAGGGATGAACCAACTGTAGAGACTGCAACCTGCAGAGTTTAATAGCAAACTACTCAACAGAGGTACACCATGCTAACATCAAACCAGCTAACAGAGAGCAACCTGCAGAGATGCGAATTGTCAGGTTGTGTCCCTGTTCGCAGAGTCAGCCAATCAGACGGGGTTAAGAATGGTGACATCATCTTCATTCTTAGATAGCTAGATCACCTCTGAAAACAGCATCACAAAAACACTGCAGAAAAGTAGACCGAGGTCGACAAAAGAAGCTTCAATTAATGTAACGATTAAAACAATGTAATGATTGTAAAGTGTAACAAGACTGTACATTTGTATTTCATGCATAACAATCACTCACTTTCTATCAGCTGCGTATTAACAGGAGTGTTGATTAAGCACACGATTAAAGAAGATAAATCAGCATTAGTAAGACTGCTTTAGAAATGATTGATGTTCATTATTAATAAACAGGACCCAGTAACGAGCCCTGTGGGACACCATTATGTATATTTCTGTATTATATATTATGCAGCAGCCTTTGTAAAAGAGGTTTTGTATCTCAAAGAAAACGTTCCTGGTTAATAAAGGTACCAAAATGTAAACAATCTGACACACGCCCAGGTCAGTCCTGTGATGTCACTGCAGCAGTTCATGTTTCATTAGCGTCTTGTTGTCTGATGATAGTTTTATCTTGTATTTTGTTTGTTGTGTCTGTTCTGAAAATGATTAAATAAATAAGAGCTGATTAGCACAAATTAAACTAAATAACCTGTGATGCTAACGTACGTAGCATCAGGTAGATGAAGGTTTGTATGCAAAGAGTATGATGATGAACAAATAAACTCTTAATAACAGCAACCCCAGAGTTAACTCTAATAAATACTCGTGTTGAATTACAGCGACACACACAGACGCGCACACACACACACACACACACACACACACACACAGTAATTTGATGTCCCACCTGAGCAGGTGAGGCTGAATCCTCACATTACATTTAGACAGATTTCACTGTATGAGAAGTCTGCAAGAGGATTAACTGCATTAAATGTGTGTTTGTGTGTGTGTGTTTATGAGCATATGTGTACTGTGTGTGTCGGCGTGTGCGTCATGGTGTGTGAGGATTAGCCTGCAGGACGAGAGCGGTATGGAAAGTGTGTGTGCTCGTCACGCTGAACCAGATACTGGAGTGTGTGTGAGAGAGATGCCAGGATGATGCCAGGGGGATTTAAGTGGGAGATCGAGGTGTGTGTGTGTGTGTGTGTGTGTGTGTGTGTGTGTGTGTTTGGCCTACATTTGGAGGATGAGAGATGCTCCTGTTTATTTATTCAGAGGGATTTGCCGTCTGTCAGGACACTCGAACATCTCACATTTAGGGAAACTGGAACTTCATCACAGAGCGGAGGAGGGCGTCATCGTTATATCATATTCGTACATATTCAACATCAACATGTTCTGAAATTGTTTTATTACAAACGCGTGGCTAGCTGTAAACCAAACACTGTTGTTTCACTGTGTTGTATTTATAGCTCCTCCTCCGACGATGAAAGAACAGAGTGATTCATTTTGAGTCAGAATATCTAAACCCACTAAAACAAACACGAATCACAAAGGATTCTGGGTAAAGGGAGACGGAGCAGAGGAGGTGAAGGATAACTGGTGTGTGATTATCAGGTCACAATAGCTCAGCTGCTGTGATGACACGATGTGGACCTAAACCAAGATCACATTCAGACTTTCTGCTCAAACAGATCAAAGCAGCTGCAGTCTGATCCAAGAGACGTCACCGTCACCAACCGTCTGTAAAACCTCCGTCTGACGAATGTAAACACATCCTTCTGTAAGGCTTTAGTTCATCAGAAAGGTTTGTGAAACACTTGATGTAACAAAGTGTTAACAGGAGCAAGACTGCAGTTACAATAAGAATCTTTAAACATGACGACAAACAGCCGACTCACTGTGCTCCGCAGAAACAGTGTTTCTGTTCAACTCTCCATCCTGTGGACCCAACGAGTCTGTGTGTGTGTGTGTGTGTGTGTGTGTGTGTGTGTGTGTGTGTGTGTGTGTGTGTGTGTGTCTGTGTCTGTGTCTGTGTGTGTCTGTGTCTGTGTGTGTGTGTGTGTGTGTCTGTGTCTGTGTGTGTGTGTGTGTCTGTGTGTGTGTGTGTGTGTCTGTGTGTGTGTGTGTGTGTGTGTCTGTGTCTGTGTGTGTGTGTCTGTGTCTGTGTGTGTGTCTGTGTCTGTGTCTGTGTGTGTGTGTGTGTGTGTGTGTGTCTGTGTCTGTGTCTGTGTCTGTGTGTGTGTGTGTGTGTGTGTGTGTCTGTGTCTGTGTCTGTGTCTGTGTGTGTGTGTGTGTGTGTGTGTGTGTGTGTGTGTGTGTGTGTGTGTGTGTCTGTGTCTGTGTGTGTGTGTGCGTGTGTGTGTCTGTGTCTGTGTGTGTGTGTGTGTGTGTGTGTGTGTGTGTCTGTCTGTGTGTGTGTGCGTGTGTCTATTTTCTGCTCCACATCACAGCTTCACAGAGTCTGATCTGATCAGCTGAACACAAACAGTGACACAAAAAGAAACTTGTAAGGCCTAATTTGGGCACAAACACGGGATATGACCTCATCTCTCTCTCACACACACACACACACACACACACACACACAGATAGAGTCTGCAGTGGAGGATTGTTTAACAGGACGTGCAGATCAACAGAGAGAAGCTCACGAACATGTGATGTAATCTATGACATCATCTCATGGTTAGTGTGTAACGTGAAGTCACAGCCTGAGGTCACGCTCTGAGGTCACACTCTGACCCTGTGGTGTCAGGTATCACAGAAAAGAGCACTTCCTGCTGTGATCAGGGGCCTCATTTATAAAGAGTGCGGAGAATCCAGACAAACTGTCCGTACGGAGCAAACCTGGAAATGCCGTGCGCACGCACATCCTGCACCTGTTTCATTTTATAAATCACTGTCCACCTGGAAATGTGCGCACGTGAATGAGCCTCTTGTTCCGCCTCTACACGCCCACACTACACCATAAAGGTTCAATGCAAAGCACCTGGTGAATGGAAGTGCATACACATGAGCCGGCTGATCACAAGAGGTTAACGGTGATTCATGGAAACAACCGAGAGGAAGACGAAGGTGATGAACTCTTTGACGGCTCGAGGAAAACACAGTGAGTGACAACAAGGTGTTACAGCCTTCACGTAGGTCACCTGTCCAGCAGCAGCATTACGCAAGAGTGTCCCTGCTGTACAAAAATGTTGACAGAAACCACGTGAACGACGTCATTGTGACTGAATGTTCTCCTCTGCTGGGGATGTTATCTGATAGAAGTCTGATCAGTGAAACGCACGTGGTTTAGTTGTGATGAAGACGACCTGCTCGGTGTTTGGGGCTGATTAAAGGGACGTGTGATGACTGTGAGAACTCACTGCTGTATTTGTAGACTTTGCTCATTTATTCTCATTATTTATATATTTATTCATTTGTTCGCTCCGGTCTTAACGGTGCTCGTGTCGTATTAACGCTCAGGTGTACGCCTGCTAAATGACATTGGAACATTTACACGATCCATGTGTGCAGGTAGTGAGGATATTCCTATGGAGGTGACAGGTGAAGGCAGAGTGTCTGAAGCAGCCACTGTGAGTCTCCGGAGCGCACTGAGCACCTGACGGCACGGCCGTGATCATTGCAGTTACTTAGGTCACAATGTCTTTATTAAAGCTGCTACTGCTTTTAAGCAGTTTTTATTTAATATTTGCTTCTATATTTTTAAATTGAAAGGTGCTTATGGAACACGTGTCGCTACTTCAAGGCGGCTGTGGCTCAGTGGTCGTCTTTCAATCGGAAGGTCGGAGGTTCGATCCCTAGCTCCCTCAGGCTGCATGTCGAAGTGTCCTTGGGCAAGACACTGAACCCCAAATTGCTCCCGGTGTCATAGCCAACGGGTATGAATGTGATAACTGATTGACAGTTGGGGCACTTTACGTAGCAGCCTCTGCCATCAGTGTGTGAATGGGTGAATGTGACATGTAGTGTAAAAGCAGCTTTGAGTGGTCGCAAAGACTAGAAGAGCGCTGTATAAGTACAGTCCATCTACCATTTACAAGACGAGTACAAATAACACTGCTGGTATGATGTTGATGGTGACGTGGCTCGCTCAATAACGTTTCATATTTAGTGACATTAAATGTGTGAAAGGCGTCGATCCCCAGCTGTTCTACGTGGCAGGAAACTGGAATCAACGTTCCCCTTTGTTCTTTAAAGGTAATAATGATGTTCAGACTTCACTGTCACTCCATTCGTCTCTGCTAACTGTTGGTCAGCTGACTTTACAGGGTTTATATGTGTGTGTGTGGGGGGGGGGGGAATGGGCAGTGGGGGGGTGGGGGTCCTTGGTTTCCCCGACAGGAAGAGATCAGAGCTGAAAACAATGAGGTGGGGAGCGGTCACTTCCTGTCTCTGCATCTCAGCCGTCACTGCTCCACCTCACAGTGTCTTCAGAGAGTCACACCTCCTCCCGCCCTCTGGCTCTGCTCTTCAGTTCGAAGGAGAAACATTTCATGTGTTCACACTTTCAGTAATTTTGTGGATCATCCGACTCTCCTGAGAGTAACGTACCTACTACCTCTGATACAAACACTTCCATAACATTATGACCACCTGCCTAATATCGTGTAGCTCCCCTTTTGCTGCCTAAACAGCCCTGACCCATCGAGGCATGGACTGCAGCAGACCTCTGAAGGTGTGCTGAGGTATCTGGCACCAAGACGTGAGCAGCAGATCCTTTAAGTCCTGTAAGCTGCGAGGTGGGGCCTCCATGGATCGGACTTGTTTGTCAAGAACATCCCACAGACGCTCCATTGGACTGAGATCTGGAGAATCTGGAGGCCAAGTCAACACCTTGAACTCGTCGTTTCTCAAACCATTCCTGAACCATGTCTGCAGTGTAGGAACATTATCCTGCTGACAGAGGCCACTGCCATTAGGGAATACTGTCTCCGTGAAGGGGTGGACTTGGTCTGCATCAATGTTCAGGTAGGTGGTACGTGTCAAAGTAACATCCACATGAAGGACAGGACCCAAGGTCTCCCAGCAGAACATCGAAAGCCTCACACTGCCTCCGCCGGCTCGCCTTCTTCCCATAGTGCATCCTGGTGCCATGTCTTCCCCAGGTAAGAGACGCACACGCGCCCGGCCATCCACATGATGTAAAAGAAAACGTGATTCATCAGACCAGGCCGCCTTCTTCCATCGCTCCGTGGTCCAGTTCTGATGCTCATGTGTCCACTGTAGGCACTTTCAGCGGTGGACAGGGGTCAGCATGGGCACCCTGACCGGTCTGCAGCTACACAGCCTCATACACAACAAACTGTGATGTTCTGTGTGTTCTGACACCTTTCAGAACCAGCTTTAACTCTTTCACTTTGAGCTTCAGCAGCTCTTCTGTTGGATCGGATCACACAGGACCAGCCTTCGCTCCCCAAGTGCATCAACGAGCCTTGTCCGCCCATGACCCTGTAACCTCTTCTGGTAGGTCCTGACCCCTGCAGACCGGGAACACCCTACAAGAGGTGCAGGTTTGGAGATCTCTTACCCAGTCCACTAGCCATCACAGTTCACCTGTCAGTGGTCATAATGTTATATCTGATCAATCAATGAGCTCGTTCCTGACCGGAGTCGACCTTCAGTCTGTCCCGTCAGATCGTATTGATCCTTTTGTATCTGCTGAGCTTGATTCTGCTGCTCCTCTGAGAGAGACCATCCACTGCTCCATTCACTGCTCCATCCACTGCTCCATCCACTGCTCCATTCACTGCTCCATTCACTGCTCCATCCACTGCTCCATTCACTGCTCCATCCACTGCTCTATAGACTGCTCCATCCACTGCTCCATCCACTGCTCCATTCACTGCTCCATTCACTGCTCCATTCACTGCTCTATAGACTGCTCCATCCACTGCTCCATCCACTGCTCCATCCACTGCTCCATTCATTGCTCCATCCACTGCTCCATTCACTGCTCCATCCACTGCTCCATCCACTGCTCCATCCACTACTCCATTCACTACTCCATCCACTGCTCCATCCACTGCTCCATTCACTACTCCATCCACTGCTCCATCCACTGCTCCATCCACTGCTCCATCCACTGCTCCATCCACTGCTCCATTCACTGCTCCATCCACTGCTCCATCCACTGCTCCATTCACTGCTCCATCCACTACTCCATCCACTGCTCCATTCACTACTCCATCCACTGCTCCATCCACTGCTCCATTCACTACTCCATCCACTGCTCCATCCACTGCTCCATTCACTGCTCCATCCACTGCTCCATAGACTGCTCCATCCACTGCTCCATCCACTGCTCCATCCACTGCTCCATTCACTGCTCCATCCACTGCTCCATAGACTGCTCCATCCACTGCTCCATCCACTGTGCATGAGACAGAGCCCGTCCCAGACACAGACCTGTGAACCATGTCCATCAATGGAGACAGGTTTAAGGTGAATGTTAAAAGAGTTTATGGGGTCAAAGGTCAGGGTCAGTTTAGGAAAGTATTCTTTTAAACATCCAAAGAAAACAGTCCTCATTTCAATTAATGTTCAATTCAGATCTAAACATAGACACAGTGTGTGTGTGTGTGTGTGTGTGTGTGTGTGTGTGTGTGTGTGTGTGTGTGTGTGTGTGTGTGTGTGTGTGTGTCTTGTGTCCCAGCTGTCATTATGTTCAGGTGTGGCGGGAAACGCCGAGCGGACCCTCCTCTAACCAACACTACACAGCATTCCTGGGAATCTTCCGTTTCCTGTGTGTGTGTGTGTGTGTGTGTGTGTGTGTGTGTGTGTGTGTGTGTGTGTGTGTGAATAACAGGGAAGGAAGCACAGTGAGGAGGAGGAAGTGCGGGTGGTTAAACTGGGAGGTGTGGAACATTATGAATCCATCCACACGTCAGATGTTTCAGGTGTTACTGCAACATGTTTTACAGGTGAAGGAGTTACAGCCCGTCATCTCGTCTCTCCTGCAGTGACGACAGACGATCAGACCATCAAACATCTATAACATTAATCACAGATGAGCACACAGGCTGTGATGAGTGTGAGGATGATCTGGACTCATGTGACTGATGACGGAGACGGAGGTCAGACCTGATGCTGCAGACGTTATGAAGTGTAAACATCATGTAATCTTATGTAATCTCTCTCTGTGGCTCAAACACGTACAGAATGAAAATCTGCAGATATGTGCAGAGAGCTGTGAACGTGGGCTGCTGCTGTACACACACACACACACACAGTATATTTATAACCCCGCTGTGTTAATCCAGAACACACAGTAAAGTCTGTGCTGCAGAACAGACCATAAATCAGCAGGTCAGCGGTGTTTGTGTGCAGAAGAACAGAAAGTGAAAGCTCCTGACCAACACAGCCGCTCCTCTGATATCAGGGTGCTCTGCTCGTGTGTGTCAACTGAATAAATCTGAACTGTTGATCCGACAAACTTTAGATTGAAATATTGCTGTAACGATGTGGATCAATAAAGAGACAACAACAGTTAGACCAGGGTTTCCGTCCGTCCACGTGTTCCCGACAGATGTGTGAAATGACGGTCAAATATTGTCTGCATTCATTTAGCTTACAAACAATTGATAGGCAGGCTGTATAAAGAGCGTAGAACTGGGGAATTAGTGAGTTGTCCCTACAATCATTTTGTCCAAACTTTAATTTATGACACGCGTAATGTTGCACTTTCAACCTGCGGAGGACTCGTGCATGAGACAGCCATCGAGCTGTCTGTCACTGTAAACAAGGACTCTGTCCACAGGGCACAGGGCCGAGCGCACCAGCTGGGCGTAAACAACAGGTCTTATCTTTGATGTCCGGCTGAGCTACGACGACTTCCTCATTGGAATTTATACGGAGTGCAGCAGGTCTGACTGACACCGGTCGTAGCTGCGCCCGGTCTGGATGACTGTGAGGATGTTGTTGATGTTGATTAGGATATTCATGATGATGATGATGATGACTGTCGACCTTGTTGATGTTGTTGACGCCCTGTGCTCTGCCTGTCTGCGCCAGTGTCCTGTCGCACCTGAAGCTGTGTGTTGGCTCCCACTGACTCCGCCCCCTGCTGTCTCGATCGTTGCTTGTGTCGTATTAACTCTCAGATGTTCGTCGCTTTGGACAAAAGCATCTGATAAATGAAACTGTAACACTGTAACATTGTGTGGCAGGAGGGACGGTCCGACATCGTGTCTGTGTGCGCGAACGTTCAGAAAAACCAAACACACGTTTGTGTTCAGTCGACACCTCGATGTTCTCTAACCGTCAGTTACAGGAAGCTGACAGAAAACCTGCTTCAGGTTGTTTCACTGCAGGTCGAGGCTTGTTGGCTGCTGATATGAAACTACACTCAACCACCCTGTGTGTGTGTGTGTGTGTGTGTGTGTGTGTGTGTGTGTGTGTGAGCTGTTTAAACCATCACAGCAGCTCCACACACACTGTTCAGAGAGTTTCAGGTGAAGGTCCTCAGGTACCTGGCTGGATCAGACTGTGCTGGTGTGTCATGTTTCACCTGTAAGCTGCATGTTAACACAGTTGAACACAAACGCTGGCTGTGAGTGGGACAAACATACCAGCTGACTGCGTTCACACTGATACAACCCAAGTCATTTCTACCTGTTAGATTTTAAAGCAGGTGCAGACAGACGACAGAAACTATACCAAGTGTGAAATCATCACAGCTCGACTCCAGAAATCTACAAAGTTACACAGTTCCTCTGTTCTCGGACATTCAGACACAAAACGTTCCAGGAAACAATAAAACAGTCGGCTGCTTAAACAAATCCACCCTGAACATGAGCAGGTGATCATCCTGCACCGTGTCTTTAGTTCTGCTCCACTGACACACAAACACTGATGGTATTAATATGCAGAGCTGCAGCAGAGCTCCTGTCAGAGCTCCTGTCAGAGCTCCTGTCAGACTGTTTCACACCTGCATCATGTATGTGTTCACAACAAGGAGGAGGAGCTTCATGAGAGGAACCACATGTTCACTATCAGCCCCTAAAGAAGCTCAGGACTCTGTACTGACAGCGTCCTCTCTCCATCTCTCTCCACCTTAACTAGCAGGTTAGTTAAGCTAGTTAACTACACCTCCCCCCCCCGCTACTCTCAAGGGCCACCCTCTTGCCCAAATATGGTCACTTCTGGCTCCTAAGAAACAAAGATGGCGACTACCAAACTGCTAAAGTCAAGGCTTTAAAACGGGACCCAACAAACTAACGGGTACCGTCCCGATCTTCATACCGTCTGTGATGTGTTCGTGACGGATCAGAGACTACATGTCCTCTGAGCTTTAGCAGCACACATCTTCAACCCTCAGCTGTCAGCAGGTACAGTTCAAACTCAGGTAACCCTGCCGCGGTGTGTAAAAGCCTCTGCTCCCTCTGTGTGTGTAGCTGAGTCTCTGCTGCTTATGTAAGCCACATTTCTTTTTTAGTGTCTAAACAAAATGAAGCACAGCAACATGACGTCACCGAGGCTCAGCCGAGCAGACCTTCATGCTCCTGCTGCTGAGAGCAGAGCAGACCTCATGGAGAGGAGAGGAACGTTTCGGCCTGAAACAACGGACGTCCCTGTTGGCCTGGATGCTCCGCAGCTCACTGTCATTCCTCTTGTGTTTAGAACAAACACTTCACAGTAAGTCCTTTCTTAAAGCCTTAGACAGAACAAACTCACCAGGGTTCCTCTGTCGTATTAGGATGACAGCTGAGCTCTCACTGAGCTCTTACCCTGAACTGAACCAGGAACTAGATTTAAAGATGAAAACAGACTTCCTGTGAACGGGCCTCAGCAGACTGTTTTTAACATCTACAATGAAACTGTCACCGCGGCAGCAGGAGGGTCACACGTCCATCTTTATCTTGACGTTGTTGGTTTGGTACCAAAGCAGACACTGCATGCCTGAGCTGATTAAATATTAAACATGTTAGCACTCTGCAATCAACAGTTTCAACTTCTGCAGCATTAAGAAAGATTTTGAGGTCAGCTATAAACAAACTCTTTTATTCTGGAGATCTGCTTTTGATACCTGTACGAAAAGTCAAAGTTGACTTCCTGTTTTTATGCAAGAGACATTAGTAACGTAGCCTACAGAGGTCCGTTACGTCTAACACAGAAGGCCTACGTTAATTATGAATAACACAAAATGGACCTAATTAACCAGGTTGTTGTTTTGGTGCTTACATCTGACCAAACATGTTTCACATCAACACCTCCTTTAATCTGAAATCTAACAAGCTTTATTTTGAAAGTACAACCAGATGTTGCTCATTTTTTGAAGCTATTTTCAACTCAACAAGAAACCGTGAGTTTGGGGAGAGAACGTGTTCCACCAAAGGTTCCTGGTCCCTGGTAGAAGCTCTTGCAGTGGAAACACAGCGACAGAAAGACAGCAGTGAGCGAGTGAACATGCTAATGAGCGCGAACTGGCCCTTTAAAGTGTGATGCTGCAGCTCACATCATGTGACCATCTGATGTGCTGTAATGTGTGTCTTTAAATCTGTGCCTACAGCTGCCCGTCACTCTGGAGCTAATGCTTATGTTAGCATGTGTAGATCTGAGCTAGCAGAGACGAAAACAAAACAACAGGTAAAGCCACAGACACCTGAAGTCCCAGAGTCCCCCTGACTCCTCCTGAGTCCCCCTGACTCCTCCTGACTCCTCCACCAGCCTGACTCCATCTCTACTGGATTTAAAGGAAGTGGAGGGGAATTCCGCAGCAGGCCCACGCAACACAAACATCCTGAAACAACCTGGAAACATGAACCTTTGTCTAAATGTGTATGACCCAAATCAAGACCACTGTGACAGACCAGACAGACCCCCCCCACCAAAAAAAAAATTAACTTCCGGTGTAGGAGAAGCAGGGGTTCGGATCACCTTTAGGCTAAATTCAAACATACTGTGACACAAGAGACCCTAAAGGAACCATCAGCAGTGAATAAACACGTCGTGATTAGAACGGTGATGTCTTCACTGTCACAAAGTACAGCGTCAGTGAGCAGAGAGCCCACGCTCCCCTCGAAGGATGCCTCAGCGGTCCTACCTGCTTCCACCGTGTCCGACAGGTCATGGTTCGCGGCTGTCCTGGGAAACTCCTTCAGTTTCCGGGAGCTGAGGGTGAGTACCCCGCTGGCCGCCGCCTCCTCTAGCGCGCGCTCCAAGCCCCGGTTCGGAGGCAGGTTGGCGCCGCCGAGGTGAGTCTGGATCGACGGAGAAGAAGCGATCTGGGAAAGAGGCGGACGAGCGGACTCCGGTCCCAGCGTCGCCATAGTCATCCCCCTCTCCGCTGGTCTCCCGGGGTGTGCGCGTGTCGGTCAGTATCCGAGGCAGAGAGCAAGCGGGGTGAGCTAACGATAAGGCAAACAGCGGGACACCGACTCTCCGGGCGTTCCGTACCGTGCCGCGCGTTCAGTTTCCTCCGCTGAGTCCGTCTCCCAGTCTGCGCGGTACGTGAAGCGTTACTACAGCGGCGTGATATCCGGTCATCAACTTTCAAAATAAAATTGAAAGCGCCCGTTTTTACAGAGTTGTTGAACTTCACCGGCAGAAGAGATCTTTCTGTAGAAAACATTTCAAACCTCATGTTTATTCATTTTATTTTTTATTGTTGTGTTTATAAATCCCCTTGAATGAATAATATGTAGTGTAATAATATATATATATATTTTGCGACAATAAATATGATACAAGTTAAATAACCAGTGATACCAAAATAATAACACACAGTGATTAACTGGAAGTAAGCATGCAGAAAATAAAATTACACCTTAACTCTAAACAAAAGTGCATCCAGCCGGTGCCTCAGTACTAACATAACAGTGTAAGAACAGATCTGTGATCAGAGTCAGTTTTACAGTGTGTGAGCACACACAAGGGATGACATCTTAAACCAAGGACAGGTGAGACAAGGTAACACAGACACTAAAAACTAAAACTACCATACAGACCTATGGACACAAATATATTAAATATATATATATATATATACATTATTTAAAAAACACAACAACACTTATACAGAATAGACAATAGTGCGATGAACAGTGCAAAAAAGTAAAAGGCCTGGCCCGCCATTGGTCATCAACCTTAACGATGTCCCATCCAGCAGAGCCTGTCAGAGGACCTCAGGTCACCACCTGGCACAAATGGGATAAGGAAGTCAGCGAGGTGAGCAGGCTCCATGAAGAGCTTTAAAGGTTAGTAAAATCTCTCCTCTTGTGTGGACCTGTATGTTTGATGTTCATCGTTCACTGACAGCTACAGTCTCAGGTGAACAGTGTGTGTCATTCATCCACCTCCTGTTCCAGGTTTGTCTGAATTCACTGTTTAACAAGCTGAAGAAATACTGAACAAACAATAAATAATACTGTAGAAAAACCTGTTTGCATTAGATGTTGATCAATTCTGGGAAATATCAATTTTGAAAATATTAGAAGGATAAATGTAAAAAGTCCAGTGAATCCATTTTTATCTGAGACTCTTTAAACGGGACTTTATAAAAGCACAACTATTCTTCCTTTAACGTCCTTTGCTTATTTTATTTTGAAGACAGACCTAGTACGTTTCCGGTTTCACTTTGCAGTTCTTTGGCTTGACGCAGGTCGATCACTGCGGCTGCGCAGTGGACTGACCAGCTCTTAAACAGCACGGAACGAAAACAGTAGCAGAAAGTTGTTGAACAGAGACACCTGCTGGACAGAATCAGTGACTGCAGCTCACCACAGAGACGCTGAAGGGTCACGTGATCATTGTTTTAATCAGCTGGAGCCAAACGTGAAATCAAACAGACATTTGAATGTGTTTGTAGATTCAGAACAGGAAACACATTTGTTTTCATTTGACGTCCATGGACGATCAGTCGCACATGATGGAGGCGATGGTATCACTGATTATTCTTTTAAATGTATTTTGGTCAAACTGATCTTATCTGCTCCAACAAACAGGAAGTTGTTCACTCATTAGCCAATCAGGTGTTTGATATCCTGCCAGCTGTTGATGCTGTAGACACATTTAAACGTACGAAAGTCAAACTCAGCAAAAATCAGAGGCAGCGATTCGCTGCAAAAACCGTCTGTCTGTCCCTGAAGTAGATATCTGAATGGGAGTGCAGACTTTGACCTGCTGGTGGCGCGAGAGGAAAGGTCAAAGGTCAACAAATTCAGTATGTTTCATCCATTGGGATGGAGCTGACCGTGTGTGTGTGTGTGTGTGTGTGTGTGTGTGTGTGTGTGTGTGTGTGTCTGTGTGTGTGTGTGTCTCTCTGTGTGTGTGTGTGTGTGTCTGTGTGTGTGTGTGTGTCTGTGTCTGTGTGTGTGTCTCTGTGTCTCTGTGTGTGTGTGTGTGTGTGTGTGTGTCTGTCTCTCTGTGTGTGTGTGTGTGTCTCTGTGTGTGTGTGTCTGTGTGTGTGTCTCTGTGTGTGTGTGTGTGTGTGTGTCTCTCTGTGTGTGTCTCTGTGTGTGTCTCTCTGTGTGTGTGTCTCTGTGTCTGTGTGTGTGTGTGTGTGTGTGTCTCTGTGTCTTTGTGTGTGTGTGTGTGTGTGTCTCTGTGTCTTTGTGTGTGTGTGTGTGTGTGTGTCTGTGTGTGTCTGTGTCTCTCTGTGTGTGTGTCTCTGTGTCTTTGTGTGTGTGTGTGTGTGTGTCTCTGTGTGTTTATGTATGTGTGTGTGTGTGTGTCTGTGTGTGTGTGTGTCTGTGTGTGTCTCTGTGTGTGTGTGTGTGTGTGTGTGTGTGTGTGTGACTGTGTGTGTGTGTGTGTCTGTGTGTGTGTGTCTCTGTGTCTTTGTGTGTGTGTGTGTGTGTGTGTGTGTGTCTCTGTGTCTTTGTGTGTGTGTCTGTGTCTGTGTCTGTGTGTGTGTGTGTGTGTGTGTGTGTGTGTGTCTCTCTGTGTGTGCGTGTGTGTCTGTGTGTGTGTGTCTCTGTGTCTTTGTGTGTGTGTCTGTGTCTGTGTGTGTGTGTGTGTGTGTGTGTGTGTGTGTCTCTCTGTGTGTGTGACTGTGTGCGTGTGTGTCTGTGTGTGTGTCTGTGTCCTTGTGTGTGTGTCTGTGTGTGTGTGTCTCTGTGTGTGTGTGTGTGTGTGTGTGTGTGTGTCTCTGTGTGTGTGTGTGTGTGTGTGTGTGTGTGTGAGAGCTGCAGTGTGACAGTGCTGAGTCAGTCGGTCCTGTCAGCTTGCCTCAGCAGATCCTCAGAGCTGATCTCTGGTTACGGTCTGTGTGCCAACGTGTTGGTTCTTCTATACTTGTGAGACCTTTACTGACACAATGTTTCAAACATCCCATAAACTGACTCTGATGTTGACCTGTGTTTATTAACCAGGTGACCCCAGCGATGAACGATGACCTTTGAAAACGTTCAGACATTTAAAAAATCACATTCTTCTCAAAAAGTCTGTTAAACTGTTTTACTCTCTCATAATAATACAACTATTATTATTGAATAATAATTATATTAATCATAATTATATTAATAATAATACAACTATTATTATTGAATAATAATTATATTAATCATAATTATATTAATAATAATACAACTATTATTATTGAATAATAATGATCTGAACTGGGCTTTAGAGAACCAACACAGCTCCTGAAAGTGTCCAAACATAAATATCGTAAGCCTCTCCTGTACACCTGCAGGTGATGCTTTGAGTGACACTTCCTGTTTCTTATATTATATTTTCATGTGTGTAAGCACCAAGATAACATGAAACATGTGACACACTCCTGCTGTGGTTTCTGAGTGATGATGTGAGTGTTCAGAAAACGTTTTACTTTAAACATTGAAACTCCCTGTTCTTTGTCTTTTTTACTCTCTGCTCTTTTATTTTCCTTTTTCACAGTAAGAAATGAGCTCAGAATTATGTAAGAGATTAAAAAGTGACCAAAATAAAAGCACAGCTTGCTGCAGAATGAATAAACTTCCTGTTTTAAAAATACTTTCAAATCAAAGAGGAAGTGAGAAAAAGTGCCGTTTGTGATAAATGATCATTAATGTTCGTAACGAGTCGACGTGTCAGGATGGTTCTGATCATATATTTGGAATCAAATTCATACATCTGTCTTTGATCTTCTTTCATGATACAAGACGATTTATTAGGAGGAGAGCAGCTGACAGCTCGGAGAGGACAAAGCTGTGTTTGTGTCAGATACAGGAAGTGCTGATAATAATCGCCTCTCTTCCTCTGCTGCTCTTTTTGGTGACTGATGACTCGTGTGGGTCCCGTCGTCCTCTGACGGAGGTCAGGACTGAACGGTGAGTAACCTCATTATCTCCAGTGCTGCTCGGTTCTTTGGTGCCGTTCACTTTGATTTTACTGAAACAGAAACATCTTTTGTCATTATCGTCCTCAGTCAGAGCTCAGCTCTGCACAGGAAGCTCATGTGTTAACAGTGAAGCAGCCTCAGGTCCACTTTCACTCTTTAAAACTCTGCTGGAGCGAAGACCAAAGAAACAGCTGTGTCCTCCGTCTGATGTGAAGTGTTTCTGCTCTGAGATTCAACACGAGTGTTTAGTTCTATTTCTTGTAATAAGAGGACATGAAGGGAGGCTGAGTTCAGTCTGAAGCATCAGTGTGAAACAGACGACGTTCTGAGGCTAATAAACACCACGTCGGATCTTCTGGTTTGACTGCATGTGTTTCAGAATCAGGTGGAGCAGACGAACGTTTAGTGATGAAGAGTGAAGAGTCCAGCGTTCTCTGTCATGTTATAATGTCGAGCCGTACTTTCTGTTTGTTGATGAGAAACCATCTGAAACTGTCGGGGAATCACTGAGTTCATATTCACATGTTCAGAGCAGAGAGGCCGACGTGACACGAAAGTCCGCTCAGAGATGAGAGCTCTTCTGCGGACATGCTGTCACAGGTGTGCTCGTGTTGGTGATGGTATGATGTGGTCAGCCTGTGAGCTGACGTCAGGACGGGCAGCCGCTGATCAAACGTCTTCAGAGAGAAGAAAAGAAGCGTGAAACATCTGAGCAGGAGGAAGAGTTGACAGAGGTTTGATCACTCGGGTGGAGTGTTTGAGTAACTCTGGATTGTTACAGTCAGTGAAATCCTTCGTCACCATCAGAGTTGGATTGTGTTTGGTCATCACACAGGAAGCTGTCGCAGCAGGAAGTTTGCACCAAAGCTGCCGTCATTGAGAAACTTTGTCTCCTCGTCTGCAGAGATGGGAAGCTGCTGCAGGGACTCGTCCTCTTCTCCCAGGAGACACAGATATGTCAGCTGGTGTGTGGACTCTGCAGAGCCTCCAACACCTGAAGCAACAGGTAAGATCCACCACACTGTAACAACAGGTGTTCAGAGCTAACTTTGAAAACAAACATCAGGATGCACAAACCTGCTGTGCACAGAGGCGCTGATCACAGATGATTCACATCAACGTCTTTCAGAAGCTCTTCTGCCTGCTTGGCTTTCATTTTGACATGTCAGTCTGCATCACACCTTTGTAACTCCTTCTGCTTCTTTTCACTTTCATAAATCACTGAGCCAAAGGAACTTCCTCTCTCCCCTAAGCAATGTCTCCTTGTCTCTTAGGGACTCCAGAGGAAGGATCAGGATCAGTCCCACACCTCATCCTGACTCCTCCAGACCCCATCCGAAGGCTGTCTCACCAACCGCCACCGACAGCTCTCACAAAGAGGACCCACCAGGAGGCCTTCACACACGTTGATGAAGGACCCGATGGTCACCCTGCTGATGAAGGAAGAAAAGGGACCAATGAGGACCGGTCTCTGCAGCATCCAGAGGACGAAACCTTCCTCCTCCCCAGGAGCAGTCCGGTGATCCACAGACGCCATCGACCCGTCTCCTGGACTGGAGGGGCCACCGACACGTCCGGACCATCAAGGTAAGTGTACACCTACACGCGAGGTGGAAACTGTGGCCTCTGAATTTAACCGAGTCAGAAAAACACAGAAAGAAACATCTTCTTGTGTTGATCTCTTTGTTTCTGATGGATGAAGAACCGACTGGCTCGCTGTATCCTTAATGAACAGTTCTGTGGTGACCGGAGGTTTACAGGGTCTCTCTTTGGGTTTGTGGGTCTGTATTTTAACATTTGTCATGTGACCGCGCTGCTGTGTGAAACAGCACTTCCAGCCCGGAGTCTCCGTCTCCCACGTCTGGTTCTCTGGATCAGCGCTCGGGCCTGAGGGGCAGCGCTTCAGAGGATCTGGGATCCAAACGGAGCTCCTGTCTTCACTCGTCATCAAACCTGAGCACCCGACCTCAGCGTCCCCTCAGGGGACAGCAGGGATTGGCTGAGGAGCAGAGTGGGCGTGGCCTCACTGGCTGCCACTCCAATCATTCTTCAGGTGAAACAGTGTTTCTATAATCATATTAAGGCTGTGTGTAAATGCACACCTGACACACCTGACACACCTGATTCAGGCGCTTAAAGTCCCAGATGATGCAGTGACATCATCAGCTGCTGCAGGAAGTCATCAGTGTTAACACCCCAGCAAACTGACTGTGTGTGTGTGTGTGTGTGTGTGTGTGTGTGTGTGTGTGTGTGTGTGTGTGTGTGTGTGTGTGTGTGTGTTTGTTATCAGGCCTCTCGAGCTCATCACACATCAGCAGAGAGAAGAGGATCAGCGGTATCCCAGAATTCTCTGCAGACATCTTTAAGACCAGCTGTGAGCTGGAGAAGGTCCGTTAGTGTCTCTTACATGTTAACATGCTCGCTCTAAGTACAATGATGGAGACTCAGCGCTTCAGATCAGGAGACAGTTTGTTAGTTTGTTAGTTTGTTAGTTAAAACAATATTAACATCCGGTGAAGGATGATCTTCATGTGAGTCTGAGCGCAGCGCTTGAAGACGTATTCATTGTGTAAAATAACACTCGGCCACTTTGCTCTGAAATACTCACATGATGAATAACTGCTCTCAGGAGAACGCTCACTTCATCGTGGTGGACATGGTGCTGGAGGTGCTGGAGGGAGTAAAGTGGACTCTAACGATGGACACACACCGACACACACACTGTCAGACGTGCACGCACACCCATATGAGCTGTGCAGAGGCTGAACCGTCACATGAACAGACACAGAGCTGTAAAGTCAGACACAGAGAGCAGCACAGACATCCAGATGAAGATGAGGAGACGTCACGCAGAAACACACACTCCTTTCAGGAACACACACACCAACACACACAGGAAGAGGAGGAGGCAGTGACTGAGGCTCCACATCAACCAAAGACTTTCTCCGTCCTCTCCACAGACAGCGGCTTTGAAGGTAGACGACTCTCACTGTGTATCTAAAGTCATAAAGAACCGTTCGAAATAAACACATTGAAGTCTCATTCTTTGTCCTTTCAGACGGTGGGGTCGACTCGACGCTGACACCTACAGATTCTCTCAGAGAGTAAGACACACACATTTCATTCTGTAAATGTCTAAACACATCTTCTGCTCTGATTTTGTGACCCTGACTTGTTCTGTGGTTTCCCATCATGCAGTGCAGAAGTTCTGGCCCAGCAGCTGGTGCTGGAGTTCAGGAGGAGCTGGCTTCCTTCACACGGACCTCGCCGTGGACGGCTGAGCCTCCGGAGCTCCCTGCAGGAGGTCAGATCACACACAATATATCAGGAGAGAAGATTTCTCATAGACGTCTATACAATCAGCCCCCCCCTGCTGGACATGAGAGAGAGTGCAGCTTTGACAAACATGTAGTATGCTTCACTTCTCAGACCCACGAGTTACGTCCACCTCCAATACACAGTCTGTGATCTGTGCCGAGCTTTCCTAGATCATCTAGAGCTGGAAACACCTGTGAACGTCGCCCTCTCCTCTCTGTTGCTATAGTTACCAGGTACTGCAGGTGTGGTGTCTGTGAGCAGGAGCAGCCTGGAGGAGGAGATCAGACTGAGGACCAGGATGAGAGGATCCCTGAGCTGGGCTCCACCGCGACTCCAGATCATCTTCACTGTTCAGCCAAGCCACAGGTCTACATCACAGACAGACAGACAGGCAGACAGGCAGACAGACAGGCAGGCAGGCAGGCAGGCAGGCAGACAGACAGGCAGGCAGGCAGGCAGACAGGCAGACAGACAGACAGACAGACAGGCAGGCAGGCAGACAGACATACAGAAAGACAGACAGACAGACAGACAGACAGACAGACAGGCAGGCAGGCAGGCAGGCAGACAGACAGACAGAGAGACACACAGACAGACAGACAGACAGATAGAGAGACACACAGACAGGCAGGCAGACATGCAGACAGAGAGACACACAGACAGGCAGGCAGACAGACAGGCAGGCAGACAGACAGACATGCAGACAGACAGACATGCAGACAGACATACAGAAAGACAGACAGACAGACAGACAGGCAGGCAGACAGAGAGACACGCAGACAGGCAGGCAGACAGACATACAGAAAGACAGACAGACAGACAGACAGGCAGACAGACAGAGAGACACACAGACAGACAGACAGAAAGACAGACAGAGAGACACACAGACAGGCAGGCAGACAGACAGACAGAGAGACACACAGACAGACATACAGAAAGACAGACAGACAGAGAGACACACAGACAGGCAGGCAGACAGACAGACAGAGAGACACACAGACAGACATACAGAAAGACAGACAGACAGAGAGACACACAGACAGACACACAGACAGGCAGACAGACAGGCAGGCAGGCAGGCAGGCAGACAGACAGACAGACAGACAGACAGACAGACCGACAGGCAGACAGACAGACAGACAGACAGACAGGCAGGCAGGCAGACAGACAGACAGGCAGGCAGGCAGGCAGGCAGGCAGGCAGGCAGACAGACAGACAGGCAGGCAGGCAGGCAGGCAGGCAGACAGACAGACAGACAGACAGGCAGGCAGGCAGGCAGGCAGACAGACAGACAGACAGACAGACAGACAGAGAGACACACCGAGTCACAGTTAACAGCCTGTTTCCTCCTGCAGACGCAGTGACGTCGTGGCTCTGCAGCACTTCCTGTGTGCCGGCTGTGGGACTGAAGTGGATCACAGTGAGTGTCACATTTTAAATGTTTTAGTTGCAGTCAGCGTGTGTACATCAGAGTGCTTCATATACTCTGATACCAAGTGGATGAATGACATGTTTTTCCTCCAGATAGCAACGGGCCAACAGCTTATAATTCAATAACATCAATGTTATATTATCCGAACATGTTTGAGCTCCACAGAGAACAGGACAATCTGACCGACGTGTCTTCCTCTGTGTGTCACCAGAGTTCATCAAGAAGCTGCGGTACTGTGAATATCTGGGCCGGTATGTGAAACAACGTGTTACTAACACATTAATAAGAGTGCAGTCATTAATCTGAAATGCTAAACTAATGCTAAAGTCTGTTTAAATGCTCAGCATGAAGTCTTTATGTGACCTGATGACGCTCGAGGGCAGACTGATGACCAAGCTCTGAACATGTTTCAGGTACTTCTGTGACTGCTGCCACGGCGGCGCGGACGCTGTGATTCCTGCTCGAGTGCTGTCCAGCTGGGACTTCAGCAGGTCAGAGAGAACACGCACACACACAATGAGCATTTATATAAATGTGTATATTTATAATATTCACACATTAAAGACGAAACAAAGCAACAAAATAAAAATGTTGACTTCAACAATCATGTGACATCATTTCATAAACTGAGAACGTAAAGACGGCTCAGATCAGAGTGGAAACAAACGTTTGACTTTCACTGAGATCTGTCATCACAATATAATATAACATAATATAATAAAACATAACACTATGTAGTATGTAATAATGTTCCAGGTGTCCTGTGAGTGACTTCTCCAAACAGCTGCTGGACTCCGTTTGGTTCCAGCCCCTGTTTGACCTCAGCTGTGTG
The DNA here is from genome assembly GCF_022749685.1 of Semicossyphus pulcher. NCBI lineage: Eukaryota > Metazoa > Chordata > Actinopteri > Labriformes > Labridae > Semicossyphus > Semicossyphus pulcher. The sequence goes on along the minus strand of NW_027211717.1, from coordinate 317,284 downwards.
GGTAAGACGCTCTACAGCCGGGTGAAGGAGCTCGACAGGTTCAGGGTGAGTTTGAATTATGAACTGTTATAATTATGAGTCTTTGTTTCTCGTCTCTGCTCCACATTCACATGAGTCTAAACAGAACTTCTGCTGTGAGCCACAAACACACTCCTTGTTGTCTAATTATATTTTGTTTCATGAATAAGACGGAAGAAACAGACAGAGGGTATGAGTGAAGTTTAGTGAAACGTTTTTAAATAGTTTCTGTCAGAGGGACACGTAAACTTTAACTGTGCTTTAGCATGTTTGAGTGCATGTACGTAAATGTGTTGAGCAACATGTGTGAGTGTCACCGGAAAAATGTGCACATGTGCAAGAAGGAGAAAATGAAGATATTGTTTTTATCACTTTAAAGCGGATCATATTAAGCTATTAATCTATTAACTTACTTTTTCCTTTCTTTCCTTCCTTTCCTTCCCTTCCTTTCCTTCCTCCCTCTCTCCTCAGGAGCTGCAGGATCAGCTGCTGGGCATCAAGAAGCTGCTGAGAGCCTGCAGGTTATCTGGACGGTAAGAGAAGAACATTTGAAACACAGAGTGTCAGTTCAACTATTTTAAAAACTATTACTAAAGTTGCAATATTGTACATTTTTACTTAGCTGACGTGAAGTTAATCAAAAATAAAGCCACTGATTTGGGGATTTTTAGTCGTTTACTTTGGCGCCATCCAGTGGCAGCATCAGAAAACACAGCGAGGAACGTCACAAACAACAACGTTTTAAAATACTGACATCCAACATGCAGTCACTTTAAAAAAATGTGTGTGTGTGTGTGTGTGACTCAGGGTGCTGACTGAGTTTGAACAGCTTCCTGCTCACCTGACAGAGCAGCCTCACCTGTTCTCCATGGACGACCTGCTGAGGGTGAAGAAGGGTCAGCTCGTGGTTCAGGCCAGAGCAGTGCTGCAGTCTGCCATCCAGCATGTAGAGAACTGTCAGGTCAGTGTGAAGCTCTGAAAGCTCTGCAGGGTGAAAGGCCTGGGGACCTGATCAGTCTGATCCATTCTCTACATGCTCTGCCTCTCTCATCCTCAGTTGTGTCTGGCTCGAGGTTTCATCTGCGAGTTCTGCCGAGAAAAAGACGTCATCTTCCCGTTTCAGACGGACGTATGCCGGCGCTGTCCAGGTAAATATTACCTTTGGAAGACACCAAGTTGATTTTTCCAACTGAACCTTATTTTCAGCTTCAGATGAACTTCAGATGAACATGCTTTATTCTGCTTTCCAGTCTGTGACATTCACAGTGTTTAAAGCTACAGGAACAAAACAGACACAGTCATTGTTGCTGAAAGTGTGTTCACATTTCTTCCCCTCTCACAGTGTGCAGGGCCTGCTTCCACAAACACTGTTTTGTGGAGAAGAAGTGTCCGAAGTGTGCTCGGATCCAATCACGGAAAAAACGTCTCGATAGATCGATGAAGTGAGAAAAGCTGAGCAGAGCTGACAGAACGGTTTTGTTCCTTTTGTTCTACTCTTTGTTTGAATTCCTCTTTAACTGTATGTTTCCTGTGGAAATAAAATCGGTTACATTGATCCTCACATCGTTTCTGTTCATGTGTTAGAAACGGTCAGGTGGACGCGAGTCACCTCCGACCGGCCCTGAGAAACACGACAGTGAAGTTCATGAACTTTGTCCTCAGATCCAGACGGAGCAGCCGTCTGAGAATGACACAAGACCTGCAGCTGTCGACAGGCAGACGTCAGGACTCCGTTAAACAACTTTAATATCAAATTAAGTTTTCTTTCAAACTATATTTAGCGACAGTGTGGCTGATTCATAAAATATGAAAATCCAATATATACATATATACATATATATATATATATATATATATATCTGTGGAAAAACAAAGTTTATCATGTGCCTATACAACTGTGACACACGCACGCACGCACGCACACACACACACTCACACACACACTCACTCACACACTCACACACACACACTCACACACACTCACACACACACACACACACACACACACACACACACACACACACACACCTAACCCTGTTATGAGTTCATGGCTGCATGCTGAACCCCTGTGGACAGGTTTGTTCACACCTGCGTGGATCAGTGTCAGGTGATGATGCCATCTCAGCCTCTGAGGTTTCATCAATCAGAGGTGTGAAGAAAAACAAGCCTCTGCAATTAGGGCTGAACTCTGTTGGGACAGAAATGTCCTTTAATGTTTGTCAAATGTTTTGTTCTGAGTACAACTGACGAAAGGTCCACGAGTAACATGAGAGGGGTTGTGGAATCCCACCCAACTCTGTAGTTACCCTACACAACTCTTAGCTCCCTGATGGTTCTAAAGGCACAGGACTCTGTTGTGTTGGGGTTCAATCTCTGAGCTGTCCTCAGTGATGTTTTCAGTCACCGCCAGCAGCAGACTCATTGCTGTTGCTTTCTGTACCAAACTTTACCGCCCACCAACAAACAGCAGACAGTTCTGCCTCTTCCAAAGTTCCTCTGCATGGGCAATCATTGTGATATTAGTGGAATACCTGGTTCCTACTACTTTTTGGTACCACTGTATCACCGCAGAGATTCCAAGCAAGTACACACATTTCTGACGTAGCATGGAGACATTTAAAACAAGACTTTGGGGAAAGTATTTCAGCTTCTTTCCTGCAGTAACAGTGCAGCGTCCTGCAGTAACAGTGCAGCATCAGTAACAATGCAGTGTCCTGCAGTAACAGTGCAGCGTCCTGCAGTAACAGTGCAGTGTCCTGCCGTAACAGTGCAGTGTCAGTAACCGTGCAGCGTCCTGCAGTAACAGTGCAGTGTCCTGCCGTAACGTGCAGTGTCAGTAACAGTGCAGCGTCCTGCAGTAACAGTGCAGCGTCAGTAACAGTGCAGTGTCCTGCCGTAACAGTGCAGTGTCAGTAACAGTGCAGTGTCCTGCCGTAACAGTGCAGTGTCAGTAACAGTGCAGCGTCCTGCAGTAACAGTGCAGTGTCCTGCAGTAACAGTGCAGCGTCAGTAACAGTGCAGTGTCCTGCAGTAACAGTGCAGTGTCAGTAACAGTGCAGTATCCTGCAGTAACAGTGCAGTGTCAGTAACAGTGCAGTGTCCTGCAGTAACAGTGCAGTGTCAGTAACAGTGCAGTGTCCTGCAGTAACAGTGCAGTGTCAGTAACAGTGCAGTGTCCTGCCGTAACGTGCAGTGTCCTGCAGTAACAGTGCAGCGTCAGTAACAGTGCAGTGTCCTGCAGTAACAGTGCAGTGTCAGTAACAGTGCAGTGTCCTGCCGTAACGTGCAGTGTCCTGCAGTAACAGTGCAGTGTCAGTAACAGTGCAGTGTCAGTAACAGTGCAGTGTTCTGTCGTAACGTGCAGTGTCCTGCAGTAACAGTGCAGTGTCAGTAACAGTGCAGTGTCCTGCCGTAACGTGCAGTGTCCTGCAGTAACAGTGCAGCGTCAGTAACAGTGCAGTGTCCTGCAGTAACAGCAGCGTCCAGGCTCCCAGTATAAAGTCAGATGGGTCCCTCTGAAGGACATTTCTAGCAACTGTTTCTGTGCTAAGCTAACTGAAGCTAACCTCATATTTGGAGACTATTAAACTGAAATCATGTGAACTTCAAATCAAAGAACAACACAGTGAAAATAATGAACATGAACTTTGCTCCAATGTGTAAATCATTTGGATGGGGAATGTCTTGCTGCTGCTCGTCGGCCATGTTGTCTGCTTCACTCCTTCAGTCCTTCCTGTCGCTCACAGACGTCACATTCACAAGGCGCCTCTTCTCCACGCTCCAGTGTCCCTCTTTGTGTGTTTGTCTTCACACGTCTGTTACCTCCTCCGTCCTGTGTGATATGACCTGATGGAGACACCAATCAAGACGCTTTTCTATGTTTTATTGTTCAAACATTTGGGTTAAAATCGTTGGGATCTAGCAGCCCTCCCATCGCCCGACTCTTACTCCTTTTTTTCTTTTTCATTTAGCAGTTTTTGTGCCAAACACACCGAAGCTAACCGCTATACATTAACCACGTGGGCAGCATCTATATAAGAAGTTAGAATGGTTGATTAGAATCTGTGTTTGATGACATGGTATCAGACCTGATGATGAGGGAAAGTAAAAACATTTGGACAAGTAAAGAATGGCCAATAAAGAAGCCTTGAAACATGAACATGCAGAGGCAAACTGTGACGGGGAAGTCTTTGTACCAACATCGGCAAAGAAATGAGTGCATGGGTCAGAAACAGAACGTGATCAATCAGTCGCATTGATCGACTCCACTGACTGTAGTAATGACAGTCAAGACTCTCACCTTATGTTAGATTATGTTTGGCCATTGGATCTTATCTGACCTGTCTTTTTTGTTCCTTCCGAAGAACTCAGAAAATCAAACGCCGACATGTCTGGGTTCACAGAATCTCTCAGAGAAACACAGCTGGGTTGATTTCCCCTCCTCCTGCACGAGCTGTGTCTGAACTCTCCTGCTGCTTCCAGCTCCTTGACGCTGACCAGTGCACAGAAAAGATGCTGAAATAACTCGGTCATGATGAAAATTTGTCAAAACTGTGAATTTGTGCTTTAACAGTTCAGAGTACAAGATAACAATCAAACAACTTTTAAGAAGCTTGTTATTTTGAATGGTGATGGTGAGGAAGGACATCTGGAGGGGAGGGATGGAGGTAATGGCTGAAGGAGATAAATCAGCTGTTCAGCTGGAGATCTGGATCTACGAGCTGCCAGAGACGCAGCTCTCTGATGATGGAGCGGAGCTCTGCTTTCCACAACTCCTCAACACCTCCTGCAGGAAGCCGACACCTCCATGGTCTGAAGCTGTGCTCCTGAACACGCTGCTGTCCTCCATCTCTCTGCTCACTATAGCTCTCAACCTGCTCGTCATCATATCAGTCTCCCACTTCAGGCAAGGTTTATAGTTTACACAACAATCGCATGAACACGTGAACTTTAAGAAGAATCAGACTGTTTGGGAATGACTGGTGGTTTTTGAAGGCCCTAACATGAAACCTTTTCTGTCACTCAGAGATGAGATCCCGTCTGGTTAATGAGACTCTTTTTCCTCCAGGCAGCTTCACACCCACCAACATCCTCCTCCTCTCTCTGGCTGTCTCAGACTTTCTCGTGGGTCTCCTGCTGATGCCGGGAGAGATCCTCAGACAAACCTCCTGCTGGTTTTTTGGTGACCTGATGTGCTCTCTGCTTCATGATGTGTCATACACCGTTACTTCTGCCTCGATAGGAGTTATGATTCTCATATCTGTGGACCGGTATGTTGCTATCTGTGACCCTCTGCGTTACTGGGGCCCTACCTAGGTGAAGGTGTCCCATTTCTCTTGGGCATTGGTGGTAGCGGTCATCTGGCCCTCCAAGCAGATCATCAAAAGGAACGTTTGCAGACGCAGACAAAAGCGAGTGAAAAGTCACAGAACGCTTTTGCTACTTGGATGTAATTTAATCATTTTAACCTTCCACAGGGTTTCAGGAACTTTCTGTAAACGAGAGCACATCACGGTTTTAGCATCTATTCATTGGCTCCCGGTTCGTTTTTGGATTGATTTTAAAATTCTTCTCTTTGTTTTCAAATGTTTTCAAATGTTTTCATGGTCTTGCCGCTCAGTATCTGTCTGACCTGCTTCGGCCGTACGCTCCCTCACGTTCCCTCACGCTCCCTCAGGTCAGCAGATCTGTCATTGTTAGTCGTCCCAAAGACGAAGAGGAAGTCGAGAGGGGGGCCGAGCTTTTTCAGTAGCTGCCCTAAAACTCTGGAATGAGTTGCCCTTGCACATTAGGCAGGTCGACTCACTTCCTGTTTTTAAATCCTCTCCTGAAACACATTTTTTCTCTTTAACTTTTAACTCAGTTTGAGATGCTGGCATTTATTGTCTTCTACTGTTTTAACTGTTTTTGTGTTTTTATGTGGGTGCAGCACTTTGGCCAACTCTGTTGTTTTAAAGTGCTTTATAAATTAAGTTGAGTTGAGAGTGACAGTGCAGGTATCCCAAATACCTCCACAGGTGTATCAAGAGCCTGATCCTGGCGGTGTGCTAGCTGGTTCATGACAGACAGGATAGAAATAAACAGGTAGCAAACTAGCTGGTTAAGGACTGAAGCCTGCAGGCTCACACGTCCAAGCCTAATTGGTTGAGTCCAGGTGGGTTGCTTACAGGTTTCTAGTATGCAGGGACAGTTTGGAAGCAAGCAAGGCTGACTGCTGACAGGCTGAAGTGAAGGCTGAATCCCAGCAGAAGGTGAAGCGGACTGGAAGCTAGGAGACAGGTTGATGTCAGAGTGGAGGTTAGCAGGCTGAAGTGAAAGCTGAAGACTGTCAGGGTAGCTGGCTGGAAAGCAGGCTTACAGCTAACAGGCCAGCACCAGGTTGGTGGCTTGCCAGCTAGGCCGGATATGAGGCTGGAAGTTAGCAGAGAATGCCAGCAGGCTTAGATGAGACAAAGAGGCTAAAGTGGTGGCAAGTTCCTCCATCAATCCAAGCAGCCATCCCACTCTCTCAGGTGGTCATTCTGGATGTGGTGTAGAAGTGACTGAATGAAGGTCAGAGCCTCACTTACATCGTTCACAGAACAGGCATCGTCTCTGCCGGGTCCATTGTTGGACTGTTTATTCTCTTTCATTCATTTACCAGAAGGTCTGTGTTTGTGTGTCTCTCTCTTCTGCTTCAAACTAAGAATCATTCTTCCTACTGAGGCCTTTGAGTTGGCATCCCTGCTGTGCGGAGTGGCCTCATTGAAAGGAATGATCAGCCTTTTTACCCCCCTGTACTAATGTCGTGCCTTAACACTAGAAAGAGAAAGTCACAGAATAAGCATGAGGAAAAGAGGGGTGAAAATGAAAAGGATGGGGTGAACAAGAGAGAGATAGTCTTCATCAGCGATGACTGATGATCCAATGATGGAAAGTACACAGTAAACATGGTACAATGTCACAATGTTACAGTTTCATGTATCAGACGCTTTTGTCCACAGCGACGTACATCTGAGAGTTAATACAACACGAGCAACGATCGAGACAGGAGAGGGCGGAGTCAGGAAGAGCCAACACACAGCTCCAGGTGTGATCGAACTCTGGACTTGTGGGTTGGGGTCACGTGTTCCTCATGAGAGAATGTTCTTCAAAGTCTAATCCTGGTCAGTGGTTCTCCTTAGCCAAGTCCTACTTTCCCCTCCTCCGTTGTCCCCAGATTTCAGCTCATCAGGACGAGGCCAGGTTGCAGGTTCCCAGGCGTCGTCACACCCTGATTGGCCATGAGAGGAAAGCACCAACCTGCCCTCAGTTAATCATGAGGAGCCAGCCCCCCCACAACCTGTGCAACAGGTGAACTGAATAACCTTCTAATCAACTTAGTAACTCAGCCAAAATTAAGTGGAAACATGGGAGCAATGACAAGCACCAGAAAATGGGTGACTGCCACAGTTTACGAGTTCCTTAAGGCCATCTGAAAGTCCCTCTCCATAGCTGCACCGAACTCCTCCTACAGACGGGCTTTTGCTTGCCTAACCAACAAAACTGCAGCCCTCCTGGCCACCTGATACCTGTCTGCTGCTTCAGGAGGACCCTGGGCTAACCAGGCACCCCTCTTCAGCCCGATGGCCTTCTTCAAAGCACGAGTCCTCCAACAGGTTCTCAGGTTGTTGCCACATTATGGAAGTGACTGCCACAACTCCCAGCAGCAACTTCAACAACTGAGTTTATGAACATGGCCTACCCAGATTCCACGTCCCTGACGACCCACAGGGAAAAAGAAAAAGTCTTCCTTAGGTGAGATTGAGCCAGACATCCCCAGTTCGCAGTCACTGCATGTTTTGGTTAACCAGGTCTGTCCCACAGCTTTCTTAACTCACCGCTAGCTTGTGATCAGTGGACAGCTGTGCTCCTTTAATATGACCAGTAAGTCCATCACCGGTCTCTGGACTAGGCAGAATTATGAAACCCCAGGGGTCAAGGCATGACCATCCTCGTCTACATGCCTTCGTCTTGTGATGCACTGTTCTGAAAGGTTCTCAGACTTCGGCCTTACACATGTCCCCTGCAGTCCACGTAGGATCTACAGACATACTTCTGAGTGGCCTGCCACGCGAGTTTTTAAGGAGAACAAGGCATAGAAGTCTAAGCACCTTTTCCATAACTAAAGGGGAGAGAAGCCCTACTCTAATGTCTCCCACACCTCCTGCTTGTATCTTGATGGTGTAAGAAGTAGAGCTTGTTCTCCAGGAGCACCACATGGTGAGTTGAACAGTGCAGGCGTGTTGTTGCAGTCTTCTTTGCATCTCTTCTTTTCGGCTATCATACCTCCCTGGCAAAGACATGTCACCTGGTGGTATGTTTGACGATGCATGTAAATGAACATCCAAGGGTACACCATCTAGTTCGTACTTACACACTACGTTTGGAGAGGATGTCGGTCTGTGGTAAGGGTTAGTCAGCAGTTAGGAATAAATGTAGGCTGAGCTTAGACTTCATCATATCGCTAACAGCCCGCTTACACTGAAGAAATAATAATCACCCCAATAATCGCTGTAGCCTTGCTGGATAAACAATATAAATATCATCCAAGTTACAGTTCAGATCATCCATGGATGTGCTTTTTCCAACACAGTGATGTCGTATTGTGTTGCCAGGAAACAAGGGTCAGAGAAGTGATGAAGATGATGGTATGATATGCAGAGTAAGGGGGAGGGGCATCAGAGATCATCAGACATGGGAGACGGGGGATTCTGATTTACTCATGTCCAGAAAGCTCCCGGAGCTGCAGAGGATGGAGGCTGAGGACCGAGTGGAGCTCTGCTTTCCACAACTTCTCAACACCTCCTGCAGGAAGCCCGTCTCTACCTGGCCCGAAGCACTGCTCCTTCACATCGGGCTGTCCTCCATCTCTCTGCTCACTGTGGCTCTCAACCTGCTCGTCATCATCTCAGTCTCTCACTTCAGGCACAGATTTATGTTTCAGATCCTCTTTACATTCACTGTAACTGTAGGTTGTTGTTTGTCTTTGTCATATGATGTTTTTGTAATAATGAGACTCTTTTTCCTCCAGGCAGCTCCACACACCCACCAACATCCTCCTCCTCTCTCTGGCTGTCTCGGACTTTCTCGTGGGCCTCCTGCTGATGCCGGTTGAAATCCTTTTAAATACATCCTGCTGGTTTTTTGGAGACCTCGCATGTTCCCTGTATAGTTATGTGTCCTTCATCATCACCTCTGCCTCAGTAGGAGACATGGTTCTCATATCTGTGGACCGGTATGTTGCTATCTGTGACCCTCTGCGTTACACCTCCAGAATCACAGAGAGAAGAGTTAAACTGTGCGTGTGTCTGTGTTGGCTCTGTTCTGTATTTTACACCAGTCTCTTCTTAAAGGACGACCTGAGTCAACCAGGGAGGCATAATTCCTGCTCCGGAGAGTGTGTGATTATTTTAGACTTCATTGAAGGAACAATTGACCTTGTTGTGACCTTTATTGCTCCCGTCACTGCCATCATTGCTCTGTATACCAGAGTGTTTGCTGTGGCCGTGTCTCAGGCTCGTGCCATGCGCTCTCACGTTACAGCTGTCACACTGCAGCTCTCTCTCGCTCTCCCTGCAAAGAAGTCTGAGCTGAAAGCCGCCAGGACTCTTGGGATTCTTGTCATTGTGTTTCTAATATGTTTCTGTCCATATTACTGCTTGGCTCTTGCAGGAGACACTGATCTCAGTGATTCATTTTCATCATTCGTAGTCTTTCTGTTCTATTTTAACTCCTGTATTAACCCGCTGATCTACGCCTTGTTTTACCCCTGGTTCAGGAAAGCAGTTAAACTCATTGTTACTCTTCAGATCCTGCAGACTGGCTCCTGTGAGGCCAACATGCTGTAGAGAGGCTGAGGGGGGATGAGACAGTAGATGTGAAAGTCCCGTCTTCTGTGTCTGTATTTATAGCAGAAGAATTCATGTAAGGGTTGAGTTTGATGACACATTACAAGGACTAAGTCTGTCAACATAACGATCAGTTTCTCTGTCATCTTTTACTTTCTGTGTCATAAAGAGAAAACCGATGGACTCAACCCTCGTGTCCCCTCACCATCTCACAGAACAATGATTCAGCCTCTTTTTTTTCAGAGAAATGTTCCCACACGTGATGTTGACCCTCGATATAGGATGTATTTCTGCAGATCTTAATGACCTTTTCTCGTTCTGTCAGCAGCTCATTGTGACTAATGTTCCTCGACTGAAGTGGGAGATGTCTGTGCACCTTAGAAAAGCTGATTTAATGTAATATCTGTGTTTAAGATGCAACAACAGCAGCAAAGAAACTTTAATCCTCCAGATGAAGGCAGACTTTCAGTGCAGAGTGAGAGTTAGCATCAGCATAGTAATTAGCATAGAGCTTCTGTCCACTGTCTACTTAAACTACTGACAAACACGAGCAGATGTGATCTTGTGTTCCACAATCACTAACAACGCGTCAGCTGCTGCCAGTTAGAAGCCAAACATAATAAACAAAGTGGCTAACGACGTTTAGCATTCTGATTTGCACTTGTTGCAGACTTTGGTGCTAAACAGTCTCTGGGTCTGACCGAGGCTCACGGGTCCATGTTTGAAGGAGCTGCTTCCAGCGCCAGCTTCTACTTTCAGTGTGACAAATCATTAATAACTCAATATCAATAACACAGTATTTTTTATGCTTTAAATCGTGTCTGCAGCAGAACCTAAACTATCAACAGCTAACAGTGACAGCATACATCGCTTCAGCTGCACTCTACAGCTCTACCTGTTGTGCATAACTTCTCTGTCTATACATCACTATATAGAGTTACAGTGACGCCTACTGGTGAGGGAGCGTATTACATCAGTGACACATGAAGCGTGTAACATCTTCTGTTACCTGAGGATGTTCTCGTAGCTCAGGTTGCAGGGGGCTGATGATGGTTTCAGCTGCTCACCTGAGCTGCTGTGCAGGACACATTTTACATCCTGGAGAATAAAGATGACACTGAAGTTGCAGTGTGTTGTTATCATTTCCTTTAGGTAAGTAGCATTAACAGGCTAGCTTTTGTCTCTATTTTAAGATCCTAATTTGTGAAGGAGATTGGCGAGGCCCTGACTGGACACCCAACCAGGGCTTCATGGAGGCCCCACATGGGTCAGCCCATGCAGGTGTACAAAGGGCCCTTGATCGGCTTCATACAGGGCCCAGAACGTACCCGAGTGTGCTGGCTGTCACATTTCACATTTGTTCTTCTGAACTGAACATTTGGGTCACACACCTTAAAGCTCGCTCTGAGCCCACACCCAGGCCCGACCAGCTCGCCTGAGTAAGGCCCAACATTCAAACACACTCAGAGTAACACATACAGCTCATCATGTGTTCCACAGCTACAGAGGACCCCTGTTTCTTCAATGACAGCATGCTGAGCATGGCTAAAAGCTAATATAGCTAGCTTAATAGTCTTCAGGTTATTACCTTTATAACTTCACACAACACAAACAGACATATTCATCCACCACACTACTGAACATTAAAGCTTATAACGAGGACTCTTACCTGAAAGAGGAGGCCTGTGTGGTAGAAGCAGGGACACAGGTCACGTGACTGAAGGGAGGACGTGAGTCAGTGGCGTCGTCAGAGCCAAACATCCGGGGCCTTATCCCCGAATGTTTTAATCCTAGCCCCGAAGGTTTTTGGTCCGGAGTTGATTTTAATGTACTGTAGTGGACCGGACCTTCTAGCTGTAGTTTCAATTAATCTTCAGGGCGCAATAGAGCTCTGCACGAGCATGACAGCGTTGTCATGTCAATGGTTGTTTAGAGCAGTGGTTTTCAAAGTGGGGGCCGCCAGGGGGCGCTAGGGGGGCCTCAGAAAATAGGAGGGAAAAAAAACAAAACATTTTTTTTAATTTTTTATTTTAATAACCATTTGTCCTGAACCTAACAACACGTAAACTGCCCTAATCTCGGATTCTCAAATTCAGCAATACAGAAAAATGGCCATGATTGCCCGAAATGCGTCCTCTGTCTGGAGACCCTCTCAAACGAGTGTTTAAAACCTTCGAAACTTCAGCGTCACTTGATGCAAAAACATCCGGCAGAGGCCGATAAAACAGTAGACTTCTTCAGACGTAAAGAAGAGCATTTGGTCAGGCAATCTGCTGCATTCACACAGCAAGCTACCGTGCCGAGCGGGCCCTGAAGGCATCATTTTTAGCCTCATACCACATTGCTCGTGCTAAAAAAAACTCACACAATTGGAGAGGATTTGATTCTACCAGCTACCAAAGACATTGTCCGAGAATTGCTTGGTGAGGATGCTGCCAAAAAAATCGACGCTGTCCCACTCTCTGTTGTCTGTGGGTTTGGGGGTCCCTGGCCAGAAGCTAATGCTGTTTGGGGGGCCTTGGCATGGAAAAGTTTGGGAACCCCTGGTTTAGAGGATCATCAGGCTTCATGATCAAACAAAGTTTAATATCACGTGATCACTTCAGTCCGTGATCTCCCGCTCTCTCCCTCTCTCTCTCTCTCTCTCTCCCTCCCTCTGAGCGCCTGCTCAGCAGCTCTGCCCCTCTCTGTGCTGCGAGTCTGCACTGAGTACTGCACTAATTAACGATCTTACCTTTGCCGAAAGTTCAACATGATGACGCAGATTTGTAAGAAGTAAAAATGAAGCTTTGGCAGGTCTGTCCTCGAGAGGAGAAGAAACAACTTTTAAAATGCTCGTTTGTTGAACGAAGATCGGATCGATCATTTCTGATGCATTCGAGGGAGTCGGGAAATCTGGACGCTGAACGGCTTTTGCAAACTAATGTTTCTGTCCGTTTTGGCTCTTGTTTGTGGTGTTCTCATTACGTGTTTGTCCTACAATCTGGAACAAGAGAGAGAGAGATGTATATGTGTGTATGAGATTGAGTTAGAGAGATTTGTTATTTTCGAAGAGATGAACAATTTCATTATGGCCACAAAATCAACCACCTGGCTGCCCCTGGAACCCCCTACAAGGTGTGAGGTTAGCCCCACGTGTATTTGGCTCAGCCCCAGATGTTCTGAAGTCCTAAAAACGGCCCTGACGTGAGCTGATGCTAAATGTATCTCAATGGGGCTCCCCCTGCTGGAGCGCTCTGGTAACTACAACTGAACTGCTGCTGCTGTTAGAAAGACCCTCTGAACAAGTCACGGAATAAACAATGAAATCAACAGTACGTGATGATGTAAAATAACATGAAGCTCAGCCATCACAATATGAACATTTGTACACATTATAAATACTGCTCTACTGCTCAGTCTGCCTGATAACACACGTTGTCCCGTCCTTTGACAAATGAATACAAATATGAAATATTTCACTGTTATGACGAACGATTGAAATGGTTTTTTAATTCTGATGTTGAACGGTTGGTCAACTTTGTTTGTAGGAGCCGGAAGACGAAGGTGGTTTGTGTCTGTAATCTATGAGTCTGCTTTGGTTTATTGAACATAATATAACTTATGTATGACACAATAATCAAAGCCTGAGCCTCAAACCATCTGAGACCTGCACATGAATTCTTTATTGATAACGTATCAGACACACGGAGGAGAAAAACTCATCTCTATGTGTTCTTTGTTTCCTCTGAGTTATGTCAGTTTAAAGTATGAAACAGGCTCAGCAGTGGGACAGGGCGCCTGATGCTGCTTACATCAATCAATCAATCAATCAATAAAAATGTTGTATAGTCCAGCAGTACAGGTATCACAGGTGTAATGTAGTTGTATGCATTACAGAGGATGTGCTGTCTGCATGGTTGAGTAAACATATCACCACCAGGTGGAGCTGTTCACTCAGTGTTCTCATCAGAAGCTCAACAGTTAAAGAAATAAACTCTCCCAGCGGTGTGTTAGAAATGTTCTCGTATTGGACGTACGATGGACAGAAAAGTCTTCACAGTTAAATTAAAGATGAACTTTGTTTCTCACAACAGCTGCTGTAGTTCCCTCTCCACCACTAGAGGGCTCTGTCTCCTCCCTGCACGTGCAGACCTGAACTCATCCACTCATTTGTTTACAAGACGCCTGTTTTCTCTGTCAGTGCTGGGACACACACACACACACACACACACACACACACACAGACACAGACACACTTACATCAAGTTTGAACATGCCTTGGAGAGCAGCAGCAGCTCTGTTTTCTGACAGACTGTAGAACCACTTTGACACAAGGAGCAGGAGGATGCTTTGTGCTGAGATAGAACTCGTTCAGCGTCAGAGCGAGGCCTAATGTCTTTGCTCTCCACAAGAACAAATACAACAGAGTCAAATATAACTTTATATCAAAAACAAAATTAAAAACAAGCAAAGACGTCCTGACAGTAGAAGACGTCCAGGCTGACGAGGAAGAGGCTGCAGGACTTTGTTTCTGCAGAGTTGAAACGCGGTTTGAAAAACATTTTGGCACAAAGATTTTACTGTTTGTCAAAGTTTGCAGGAAAGCTTCAACTCGATTGTTTCTGATGCATCTTTTTACTGACTGCAGATTCACAGAGTGTGTTATGGCAGCTGTTAAAGTCTGGCTGTTGATTATTATGAAACTGTACAGAACCTCTGATCTAATCACTTCATGAAAGTGAGTCCTGTGAAGCAGCGCGGGCAAAATAATAAGTGTGACGAGGCGACTGAGAGCCAACCAGCTGCTGCTGCTGCAGTCGTTCATGTTTTATAGTTTGTTTGATTGATGTGATTTCTAGGTTTCATTCAGAGTTCCACCACACCTACAGCAGAGCGTAAACACACACACACACAC
>NW_027211717.1:290000-297500 GCF_022749685.1 Semicossyphus pulcher | reverse complement strand
AGAAATAATCCAATTATCCTCAGCGATTGTGATGCCAGGATGTGAGCCGTGACAGACTCACACTCGGGTGGGGGCTCCCGGTCTGTCAGAGGAGGGAGGGAGGGAGGGAGCAGGTCGACCTCAGCAGAGAGCAGACGGAGCACGAGTCGGTCACAGCTGCAGACAGGTGACACGATGACAGCTCACCTGCTGCACTCTGCTGTCTGTCACTGTCAGGGTGTGTGAGGGGATTCCCTTCACACTGCTTCACTGCTCCATTACACACACACAACACACACACGACAACATCATCTGTGTCGGAGCAGGGACGTCTCAGGGAGCACGGAGCACAGGGTGTGTGCAGGTTTGTCTCTGCTGCGTTTCAGTTCACTCTGCAGCAGCAGAATAAAAACTCTGAGCTGGTCCTGAATCAGCTCTTAAAACCTCCCTCTGACTGTGAGGAGACTGTGATGGATGTGGACATGTCGTGTCTCCTTCACTGATCCGTCTCTGCCTCACAGATCAAAGCTCTTTGAAATCAGTGAAGCTGAATCCCTCACAGGTCGAGACAAACACCGAAGCTTAATGCAGCTCAAAATCTCCTCATATCACAGGTTCATCGAGTTCAGGAGTCACCATCAAAGAGAGAGAACGGAAGAGTCCAGCCGGAGGAGGTTTGAAGATCGTCGGAGGAAGTTTAGGTTAAAGATGCTGCAGAAGAGCGAGCGATTAGAAGTCACAGTGACATCACATCAGGTTTATTCATCGCTCAGTCGCAGCACCAAGAGTCTGAAGGATGAAACAAGAATATAAAAGCAGATTCGTCGAGCGTCTGCAGCTCGACAGACGGACGTCTTTCATTGAGATGCTTTCACAAAGAAATCCTGCAGAGAGAAGAAGATGAAGAAAGGAAGCGTGGCTCAGATGCAGGTTAAAGTTTGCTGCTGTCACCATCAAAGGTTCATCAACTAATCAGCAGTGAACAGGAAGTGCAGCTGAGGCTGATGGGAATGTTTTGCAGGTATTCGGTCAGTTGTTAGATATTATCCTGAGGAGAACATCAGTGTCTGAACCTCGTTCACAACAAACCAGCCAACAGAAATGTCACATGTCATGGTAATTACAGTGGAGAGAGGCCCAGACAGGGTGGTGGCCCCTGATGTGAGGTGGAGGGGTCAGTCAGTCTACAGGTGTATGAGCGAGCAGGTAACCTCTCTGCAGCCGGCCCTGGATGGAAGATGGACAGTACCGCTGGAGACGGAGCGAGTCTGTAAACATGCAGCAGAATTCGTGCTCAGACACATATTTACAGACAAATGGTCGTTTGAGCTAGCTGCTGGGTTTCATGTTCGGCCTCTCAGACCTGCTCTTTGCTCAGAGGTCTCAGGACGTCATGTGACCCTCACAGGCTCCCGTATCCGTGTCGAGTGATTAGAAGGAAATCTGTAAAATCCTGCACCTCTTTGATCAGACGACCCGCATCAAAGCTCGCTCGTCGGCCGCTCGGCAGATTGTCTTCATGTCAACACGGCTTAGTCCTCCACAGCACGCCACGTTTAACCCCTCACTGACCCCCGTCTGCTGCAGCTGCTGCAGGCCAGGGACACACATCAACACACAGATACACACACAATGTCTTCATGTTATGGAGGCACATTCTGTTGTAATATTCTGAGCTGTGTTTACATGTTTGACATGTTTGGTTCAGGTTCCGTTCAGACATCAGACGCTGCTTCTCTCCTGCTGTTCTGAAATCAGGACTTATTTCTGGGACTTGATTTTAGTGCAGGATTTAAAAAGCAGATCAGAGCTGTGTCTGTGACCCCGCTGACCCCGGAGCGCTCAAATCCACAAATCAGATCACACACAAAATCTACAGCATCATTACACCACGAGAACCTGCTTTCATGCGCACAGTCCTCCGTGTGTTTGTGTGAGAACGTAAGAGAAATGAAATAACTTCACATCAATCACCTCACGTATGAATCTGTATTAATTCATTGACTCCAGCAGCACGTGCAGCCGGCACGCTGATCTTTCCTGGGGACTCTGAGATGCAGACACATCGTCTGCATGGCAACCAGCTGCAGCTGCTGACACAGTTAATTGTGATTGGTGGAGCTAAAACAGGCCACAGTGAAACTAAACTCTGCAGCAGCACTTGGCCTTCACTGCCAAAGGTCAAACCCAGAAGTGAGGATGAATCATTGTTTCACTGTAGCTCTGTGTTTGTTCCTGCTACGCTTAATTAACCAGGCTGGTCTCCTGCAGGCGGAGCTCTGATGTGACACGGGAGCTTTCATCTGCAGCACAACAGAAACACACTTTATACTGTAACACTTCACACGCTCCAACTGCCAGTGATTAAATGAATAACTGAGGCGAGAAACTTTCACACGCTTGTCATCGATGTTTTCTAACAGAGAGAGCGACGCCGCCTCAGGCAGAGCGATGCACGAGTGACCTTCACAGCTGGAAACTGAAGTTAGAGGCTCAGTCAATGCATGGAAGCAAGCACACAGATTCTGGAGGTGCACAACAACAATCCACAGGAGCCTGCAGGACAGGAGAGCCAGTAACATGTCAGCTATCATGTTCACCAGGCGGCCATTTTAACCTGCAACATGCTAAAGATGGGGAGCTCAAATGTGTCCACATTTCAAGCTAATACTACATATGTGATGAGCTACAGTCCGACAACAGCTTGCATGTTAGCATTCACTCACCAGCTAGTGTCAGCTGTCATATCTGAGTCAGAGACTCTGTCAGTTTCAGTGTGTGGGGCTTTTATTTTGAAGGAGATGGTGCTGTTGAAGCTGGATAGAGTTTGACCGCCTTGTTCATTCTCTGGATTATCGTGTTGTTGTTTTTATTATAGTCACAAAGTTAGGTTGAGGCTGCGTGCTAACGTTACCTTAGCTTGTGTTGAATGCTAGCTAACGTGAGCGAGTCAGGGGTTAAAGCCTGCAGCAGAGCCTCTTCAGGTCTTTGCAAAGTTGATGTTAGCATTCATCCACCTCAAGCTGTAAGCAGACCTCAGTCAGTTTCTGCTGTTCAGAGTCTCATTAGGGATGGAAAATGCAGTAAAAGTGAGCGTCTGCATGTGTTTCTTATAAAGCTGACCTGCAGGAGGCGAGCTGATGAAGCACACTCACCTCGTCTGCATGGTTTCCTCTCTGCGTTACAGCAGCTTCATTAATGTTCAGGAAACAAGAAACATGAGAGGAACAAGCTGCTTTCACTTAACGCGGCAGCTTCAGTGTGAAAGTGGAATAAAATAACTTTTTACAGTCAGAATAATGCTTCTTTATCAGGCCGTCCTGAGTGAACACAAACACCACTTGTGCATGTGAGTCCTTGTTTCACAGGTTCAACACAGACAGAGTTTTAGAGACACTCTGAAAATGATCCCATTGATTTTACAGCTCAGACAAACTCATCATCTGTATTGATCATCGATGCTATACTTCATTTGGAGGATCACATGTCATTAGATCGAACCACGTGTAGCACAGCGCTCCTGACTGTTAGCTCATGTGTTTGTTCAACACGCTGTAGATGATACAGGACTGTCACTGTGCAACATTTTACAGAACATAATGTCGTAAAGTAAGAACATGACAAATCACTGCTCTTCACCTGGCTTTGGCTAACATGACAGTCAGCTAGCTCACATCACAAACCTTGTTAGGGAGGATGCGGTCGCAATCAGAGCACGTTTGAAAAGCGGGGGCCTCCCTCCCTCAGAGTTGAGCGTTTGGGGGCTCGGCCCTAAAACAGAGAGAACCACGGCTGTGATCAGCTGATGCTCTGCTCCACTTTGGTGCTGATTGGCTGGCCTGGCCTTTGTTCTGTGTCCATATTCACAAGTGTGAATAACTACAGCTTGCAGGTTCTTTGTAGGATATATCAGAGCACTATGATACTGATGAAGTGCCTGCAGCGTGTTGACGTCCAGCTCGTCACAGTCGGAGAGTGCATTCACATGTATGCTCCTCTGAACAGGCTCAGAGCCTCCACATCAGGACGTGTACCTGGAATACAGACTGAGCCTCTGCTGCTGTGAAGCAGGCAAACACAACACACACACACACACACACAGAAACCTGCCCGTCAAATCTGCATCTCCTGCTGGATTACAGCGCTGTCAGGTGACCAGACATGGTTGCCTGGAAACCCCGTCTGCATGTGAGGCGGCGAGAGAGGGAGTCACAGCGTGTTCAGTCAGGAGAGAGCAGCGTGGTGTGTGTGTGTGGTTGTGTGTGTGTGTGTAAAGACACACACAGAAAGAAAGAGGGGAAATCCTCACGTTGGATGAAGATCAAACTCACGCTGAGGAGACGAACATGAAACAAGAATCTTAAAGAGTGAAATCAACGAGAACAAGAAAATCTGCTTCATTTCACAGCCTCCATCTGTTCCTGACCGCTGACGACACGCAGCCTCGTGCATCAAACATGATGGTCTCTGTCAGGAGGAGAGCACGCTCAGATGTGTGTGTGTGTGTGTGTGTGTGTGTGTTAACGTGTGACCTGTATCGTCTGAGGGGCTGTTGTCCGACGGGTTTAAGAGACCTGTAGCTGTAAACCTTTAAACAATCATGTATGCCTTCTACGTGTCCCGTTCACCACCTTCTAACTCGCACTGACACCTTTTAAAGAGCGTCACCTCGCACCGACACCTGAGCGACCTTCTCTGCTGGTACTGTCCATGGCCTCCTAAAGAAAAGTCAGACAGCTTCTTGTTTTAGTTTAAGAAGAACAGTGATATTTCTGCCTGCATGTTTCTGTGGTGTCTCTGTGGACATTAGTCGGGACCTGCAGAAATATTCTTCATGTTTTTAATGTAAACGAAGCGAATGGTCCAAAGTTATTTCCCTGATCCAAAAATCACGTCTTCAAATGTTTCGTCCAACGAACATCTAAAATGTTTAAAGAGGAAACTTCACAATCGGTGTCATTTTTGCTTCAAACTAAATGATCGAGTGTTTACCAAAGAGTTTATTGATAAATCGACAGTTTGAATCAGAGTTAAACACGTGATCGGACTCCTCTGTGAAGCCCCCCCTCACAGACCCCTCCTCTCTCTAATGAAAGCCAAACAAAGCCGAGTTAATGGACGGGTGAAGAACAACAGAGCCGGCCGGCGAGGCGGGGGATTGTTGTGCTGATGGGGGAAATGGGACAGAGTTAGTCGTGCTTATAGGAGGGAGAAAAGGGGGGAACTCCTGCTGTGTTCATCCCCTGCAGCCACCCACACCCTCCTCCTCCTGCTCCTCCTGCTCCTCCTCCAGCTGCAGCTACCTGAGAGGGTGGGGTCTGGGGGGAGGGGGTGGAGCTGAAGGACTCGAGGCATGCGGGAAACTCGAACCCCGAACACATCCAGAGAATCTACAACAACAAGAGTCCTTCAGTCAGCAGAGGAGGACGCAGACTCGCGGCCTCCAGCCACTCACAGCTTCACATTCAGAGAAGAAAGAAAAACAACTGTTGAAAAGAAATAAAGAAATAGAGACACTGAGAGATTGTTGTTTGTGAGCCTGATGCTCATTAAGATTCATCCTCTGGGGATCAAGCACCAGATCATGTGGCCATCCGTCCGATTGGACGCAGCTTTGTTGACTTCGTCGGTTTGTGGACTGCTGCTTCGAAGCCATGAGTTTGGTATTTTGGCCTTCACCTTTTTTGATTTCTACAACCAGAAGTGACCATATTTGGATAAGAGGGCTGAGCCTGAGAGGAGCGACGGGTTAGCAAACGCTAAGCTATCAAAGCTAAACAGTGCGTGTCCGAATGGACCAGTTAACCATCATGTGTCCAACAGAAGTTATCAGTGCTAACAAATAAAATACTGAGTGTAAAAACAGTGTGTGAGACGTGTTGGACGGTCTGTTCGTCCAACAAAGCGCACACACAGATTATCTGTCTGATATTTACATGAACAAATCTCCAACAGGCTCCAACAGCACAAACACGGCCCAGAGGTTACGTTCAGTGACTGAGTTAGCTGAGGGGACACCTAGCAGACAGCTAGCAGCTCCCAGCTGTCACTCAAAGAGGCCACGCCCCTAATGCTGCATCACTTTAAGCCTTAATATAATGTAAACAGGTGAGCTGTATAAAGATTCTCCCCGTACAGTTGTCATGAAGAGAGAAATGAGCTATAGAGACCCAAACAGTTTTTTGTACCAGGCTGTAAACATGTTTGTTTCTGCTGTAAAGTTTAACATGGGGCTCTATGGGGACTGACTCACTGCTGGAGACAGCCTCAAGTGGACACCAGAGGAACTGCAGCTTTGGATCTTCTGCTCTTGTTTCGTGTTTGAGCCTTATTGATGAACCCTTCTGATGAATAACAAACGTGTAATCCTCAGAGCGAGGCTGCTGAAGTCCTGAGGGGGGAGCTGGAGGAACAGTTCAGTGATTTCAGGATAAACCGTGTGTTTGCACCATTACCCACACGTACCCACACGTATATGTTTCGTGTCGTCCCCTCCTCTCTATAGCTGCAGGCTCTCTCTGCCTTCGTGTGTGGCCTTTGGGAGCAGCTATAAATACTTGTTTTTATGGAATGGAGGCGTCTTTAAGCCAAAGGAGGAGCTGCTCTCAGGATACTTCTTCTGTTGATTCCAGTAAGATCAGATCAGTGTCTCCTTCAGGCTTCTGTAAACAGTCTGCTCCTTGCAGCACGGTCTGGGTGTGTTGATGATCACCAGTTGGTACAGCGTGTCGTCTGACCACATTAAAAGGAAAAAGTGTTTATCGCTGCGCTGTGACGACACTCGAAGGCGGGTCGAGGAGCAGGCAGTCAGCGAGGGAGTGGGCCGTAACAATTGTTTAAATACAGAGATACTGGTGCATGTTACAGAGTCCGGAGGCTCTGAAGAGCGAGACTTTAGAATCAGAGTTGTTCATGTCACACAGTAAGGCAGGGATGATAAATATGTAACTGCATCTATAGCTGAGCTTCTTCTTTGCTTTATTTCATGAACATGTTAAGGATGATAAAAGTGATAAAGTGTTTTATCTGTTGGATACTTTCAGCACGAGTCTCTCAAACACACACACACATGTATTACTGTTTCTGGGTGAAGCGTGTCCTCACTGATCTGCAGTCAGACGTGTGAAGGAGTTCAGCGAGAGCACAAACAGCCGACATGCTTCCACACGTCTGTCTCTGAACCAGCAGCTCTCCAGGTGTGCAAACAGAGCTGATGTGTACCTGCCTGAAGGAAGCAGCTGATCAGCTGCGCTCACAGTCTCTCAGGTGTTTTCTTATCATTTCTCTGGAGTCTGAAAACAGCTGTGAATGTTTGTCGTGTGAGAATATCTAAACATTTAACCCCTTCAGAGACGTGTGTTCAGATTCAGCACATTCAGAGACATTCAGCCTGTGACTAAAAAGACTCTGAGGTTTACCTTCATCTCACAGCAGCTTTAATTAAGATGCTAAATGAAGAAGAGAAACGTGTTTGTTTTTTGTCACGTTCCCACATGTCACACGTGTGAATGAGTGTTTTCA